>NC_060268.1:61445964-61573868 GCF_021613505.1 Equus quagga | reverse complement strand
GGGGGGGGGGGGGGGGGGGGGGGGGGGGGGGGGGGGGGGCAGGGGCATGTCTCAGAATGGACGTTGGAGGGACATCCACTCCACTCGGCCAAGGGAGACCTGAGTCACAGCCGCTGTCCCCGGGTCACCCCTTCAGCTTTGCGAGGCTCTTTCCTCTGGGAAATGGCATATAAACCACTTTTCCTGAACAGACTGAACTTGGTGGTGGTGGGGTAAAGGGAGGTGCTGCGCGGGGGACGGGGTTCCCAGGAGCGGTTCTGGGGTTTTCTCCTAAGGCAGAGGTGAGGTGGAGGCAGAAGGAGAGATTTGGAGACGGCGTCGAGGCCGCAGCCTGCCGCCTGCCCAGGTGGCAGAGGGGCCGAGACGGGACCGGAGCCAGAGCGGGTGGCGTCCGGCGCCCCTCCCCGCCGCGCGGCCCTCCCACTTCCTCCGAAGGAGCGCGCTGTCAGGGAGCCGGCCGCCCGCGCGCACTGCAGGCTCGAGGCGCCGCGCCGAGGAGGCTGCCGCTCTGGCTCGCCGCCCCCGACGCCGCTCCGCACCGGGCACCCGCCGCCGCGCCGCGCGCCATGGACCTGCCCAGGGGCCTCTTGGTGGCCTGGACGCTCAGCCTGTGGCCAGGTACGTGCCCCTCTTGCTTCCCCTTGCCCTTGGGAGCCCCCGCCCCCCCGCCTTGGCCCGCCGGGGCCTCGGACCCAGCTGCCAGGAGAGGGACGCGTTGCGCGGCCCAGAGTCGGACCTTGGCTGCTCTCGGGGACGTGGGTTCCCGGGAACTGGCTGCAGTCCAGCGGCTCCGCCAAGTTCAGGAAAAGAGGGAGACGCGCGGAGGCGCCTTGGAGCTGGGACTTCGGTGTGTTTGGGAAAAGTTGAAGAGGTTCGAGTTGAAAAGCGCCGAGGGCGGGTGGCCCCACTGGACAGCCTGGCCACCTCCAAGGGCCACGCCGGGGTTGCCGCACCGCCGGGACGGGGAGAGACGCGCAGAGCCAGCCCCGCTCGGCTGCCCTCCCGCCTGGCGCGGAGAGAGCATCCTGAAGCGTGGAGAGCCAGGCGCAGCGGCCCTAGAAGGCTGGGGCAGACCCCGGAGTCGAAAGCCGCCCGGAGTCCCTCCGGCGGGGGACAGAGGGAACCCCCAGGGCAGTCGGCTCCTTGGCGGTGGCGAGCAGTCCCCGGACCGGCCAAAGGCAGCGGGGTGCAGCTCTGCAGCCCAGGGCCCCCGAAAACGTTACCTGACGCTCGGGGTAGGGACGGGGCATCGCCCCCCAGCCCGCGCTCAATTATGCAATGATTCGGTAATCCGGGGGAAGCCACTGTCGCCGAGACGCGCGCGCCGCCGCCTAATGCACTCCAGGTGCCGGGGCGCAGCGGGGACCTCGGGCTGGCCAGGCACGCGCCCGGGAATGAGAGGGCAGCCCTGGACTCTCCGCACTGGGGCACCTGGACCGGGCTTCCCCACACCCGGCGCCCCGGCCCGACCCTCCACATAGGGGCGGCGGCCAGCAGCGCTGTTCTAAAGGCCCGAGAGCTTTCGGGGACCCTCCTCGGAGCAGCTGAGTGCCCCGGTGGGGACCAGCGGGGGCCACCTAAGGGATTAACCGCCGGGCCTTCTGCGTGGGCTCCAGGCTCGGGCTGGGGCGGGGAGCAGGAGTGAGATGTGGTGGCAGTGGGAGAAGCACCCTTAGTGGAGACCCCGTAGCCTGCGCTCCTCACCCAGGTCCAAAGTACCACGGCAACAAGTGCACCCCGTGTCAGTCTATAAAGGAGCTTCTGAGAGGGTCTGCAGTTGAAAGGGCCTCTGGCTGGTGGGCTTCAGTTCAGATCCTAGAGTCACAGTTTACAACCAACGTTGAGGTATGAAACCGTCGGGGTGAGGGGGTTTGAGGAGGGCAGGGGAAGAGCTGCACCAGGCGGGCATACGTCTAGAACCCAGCTACAGGAAGGGCCAAAGGCCATTCTAGGTCATTTAGACAGGAGGGGAAACAACTACAGGAACTATCTTTAAATCATAGGAGATCCAGCCAAAGGAAAAGGGAATGCACCCCTGTGTGACTCCAGAGGGGTGGAACCATCCCGTCAGACCCGGAGATGGAGTGGCTGCCTGAGGGGCTAGAGAGAGTCTGGACCTCAGGAAGCTAAGAGCAACGTCTTTGGAATCAGACCCGGCTTCCAGTTCTGGCTCTGCTGCCCACTAGCTGCACAACCTTGGGCAGGTTACTCGATCTCTCCAAGGTGTCTCCTCCTCTGTGGAATGGAGGGAGAAGTTCTGAGTTCATAAAGCTGTCTGGATGATTAAGTGAGGCACCGTAAGAAAAGTCCTTAACACAGAGCTGGGTGCACAGTAGGACTGGAGCAATGATTGTTAATATTGTTGTCACTTAAGCAGAGGTGGGGGGAAGTAGGGGAGTGGGGTGAAGGACAGGGACAGGATTTGTGACTCACAGCTCCCTTTATATGGAGAAAACCATCCCTGAGTTATGTCTGGTCAGTTTGGGTTCTTGAAATATGGGATTCATTAAACATATCAATCAATGTTGGAACAACATCTGTTTGCACGGAGCTGGGGGTGGGGCTCAAGCACGTGTGCAAACCCGGCCCTGCCTGGAGCTGAGAACAAGGCAAGACTAGGGAAAGCTAAACAGAGGCCCTAGGGAGGGAACAGCACAGAGAAGCTAAGGGCTGCTGTTCAAACAAGAGAAGTGCAGTTCCACTTGGATAAGCAAAGGGGGCTTCCTGGAGGAGGAGATATCATTTGAACCGGGCCTTGCAGAAGTGTGTAGAATGAGGACAGAGCTTAAAGTAGGACTGTTCATATGTCAGAGTGTTATTTCCTGAGACTAGTTAAAACTCAGAAAGGCAAATATTTTAAAACCACAAAGGTGACTCCCGTCAGTCTGAACTCTGAAGATTGGAAGGGTCTCAGGGGTCGTTGAGTCTATTCCCTTGGCTCCAGAGCAGGGTTGATGTTGATCTCTCATGTGTGCATCACGTGCATTCAATGTGAGGACTACCAGGAAGTTTTCCTACTGGTGACGGCACAGTTTGGCTGCGCAGGGGACCTGTCACAGGCCAAGCTGGGAGTGAGTCCCCATTGAGGCCATTGTGAGTTCAGAGCCTCCATCTTTCCAGAGCTTCTGCTACAAGCTGGGCAAGATGATGGGGTGGGTAAACTATCAAGAAAGCCAGAAAAAAAGTAGACAAGTCCAAAGTGATAGCTGACATTCAGAGAGAGCAGATCCATGGATCAGGACTTTCCTGTTAAACACATCTGTATAAGGGTTGATGGGGTAATGGCTCTTTAAAAAGCCAGTCTTTACTGAGCACCTGTTATCTGCCATCCCCAGAAAGACACACAAGGAGATCAGACAGCATGGGAGTGAAGGCCCTGGGGTCTCAGCCTGGAATGGGTCTGGGCTCCGCCAGCGAGGACTCTATGCCCTCGGCAAGTTACTAAACTGCTCTGTGCCAGGGCCTGCCCGGTGGCACAGCGGTTAAGTGCACACATTCGGCTTTGGCAGCCCTGGGTTCGTCAGTTCGGATGCTGGATGCGGACATGGTACTGCTCATCAAGCCATGCTGTGGCAGGCATCCCACATATAAGGTAGAGGAAGATGGGCATGGATGTTAGCTCAGGGCCAATCTTCCTCAGCAAAAAAAACAAAAAACAAAAAAAAAACCCTGCTCTGTGCCTTAGTTTTCTTACCTGTAAAATGGGGATGATCATAATAGAACCTATAGAGTTACCCAAAGATTAAATGAGCAAATGTCTATAAAGTGCTGGAAAGTTCCAGGCACATATTAAGCACTCAAGGAAGTTATCTTTCTTATCATCACATTATCAGTGCACAAGGTACTGACCATTCAGTAAGGGGTCTAAGGATGCACAGAGATGTAACTTCCAAACTCAAGTCCATAAGAGAAATCTAGAAGAAGTGCTGGGGTTCTGGAGGCTCAGAGGAGACAGAAATGCTAAGGCTCTAAATAACCCTAAACTTTCCTTGCCCCTGCCCCGAAAGGCCTCGCCCAAAGTCTGGATCATAATGGGAACTCAGGGATTTTTTGCTATAGAGGCTGCCTTAAAGTCAATATGGTCTGAGTGTGAGTGTTTTGGGGTGTTGGAGAGGAGAGAAACCAGACGACTCAGCGTGGCACTTGTGTGTCCTGGCGGGTGGGGCTCCTATGCCACAGGAAAACCGTGTGTGGCAGAAGCACGGTTCTAGGCACCACAGATGCACAAAGACTAAGATCCCAGCCCTGCTCTCCAGCTTTGGAAGAGCAGGGAGAGAGACGAAGTTTGTCACCTTGCCTCCCCAACTGCCCATCCTCCTGGGAACTTGTCAGCCAAGTCTCTCAGCTACCATCAGCTGAGGAGCTTCTGGACCCTTCCACACACAGGCCCTGGGGGCCCTAAAGAGATGGGAGTGGAATATCACCTTCTTTCTACTTGTTCACCATGCCGATCTCTACCCAACAGTGAACCCCTGCAGATGGGATGTCTACCTCCTTGCCATTCTCATTGTTCTCAGCCCACCCACGCAGGGCTGTGGGCCCTTGGGGAACTCAGACAGCTGCTCGCCTTCGTTTTGCCCTCTGGGAGCCTCTTTCTCTCCCTCCAGGAGAGGGAGCTTCCTCCAGCAGCAGGGAACTTCCCTTTCATGCTCTCCCCTGTCACCTAGGACAAAACTGTGTTCTGAGCTGGTCTGGCTTGGCTCTTGCTGTATAGAAGGGAGTTTGGAGAATTCAAAAAGCCCTCTTTTCTCTCCATAGGCCTGACTTCGGAGATTATTGTCTCACTATAGTTTCAAGATCTTACTTTGTGAGTCAAAGTTGAACATTGTTCTACTGCAATTGCAAAGAGAAAGGATCCATCATAATGCCCCCCAGGCAGCGATGGCCTTTGGCCGACTCAGGCAGCCCAGCTATAAAATAAGCTTTAAACATGCACTAACACAGTTCAAAAATGATCTCTCTGCCATTTTGGTATCTCTGCCTCTACCCCACCACCACCAGACCGTGGGCTCCATCAAGGATTCATAGCCATTTGAAACTATTTTCACCCAAATAATTGGGAGCTCCAAAGACTCCCAGGCACCCTCAGTACTGAGTGCTTGCTTAGAAAGCTACGGTCCAGGTGGGGACCGTCCCCAACCTCCATGATGTAAATCCTAGCTGAATTCTTAGTTGAAAGCCCAGAAGTTTGTTACCAGTGAGGGGAAAAGGGGAAGAGAGAGACTGGAGTTGGTCATCTTGTAAACCAAAAATAAATAAGCTCCCCCCAAATTCCATGAATGGTTTGTATACTGTGTACTTATGCTCTGAGTCACAAGGAAATAAAATCCCACCTGGAGGAAAAGGTCAGTGTGGTCAAAACCCCTCGCTGCCTCTGTCCCTCATTTCATCCTTCACCCTCACGCTTACTGAGCAGCAATAAGCATCATCGCATGCACGGCCTGGAAACCCAGCTGTCCACGTGGGTGGATCCAGGATAAGCCCCTCTGGGCCTCATTGTCCTCGTAAAATGGGGAGAATAACGACCGCACGTGCTGATGTATGTTAGACGATCTATCAGTGGCTCATTTATATCAAGTGCTTAGAGCAGCGTCTGCCACTCACTCAGCCCTCCAGTACCAGCAGCAGTGTTTACCCTTCCCATCATGGATTATTTGACTGATGCCAGGCACTGTGTCAAGCACTTTCTTACGTCTCGTCTAAGATGTGAGAAATGGCTCGTCTAAGGTCATGCCGATAGAGTAAGAGGCAGAATTGGGATTTGTCTGACCCCAAAGCTGCTGCTCTTAATCCCTGCATGATATCTCTTCAGGAAATGGGCCCAGAGGGCATAGAAAGAGAATAAGATGCCCTTGCTGAAGGAGTTGTCATCAGGGAAAATGAGGTCAGTGCACAAATGGCCATCCTGACAGGGGCACTGGCCCAGGAGCGTCATCGCCCTCCTTCAGACTCAACCAGACAGTGACGCCTCGCTTATGATGCTGGCTCAGTGAGCCGTGGTCCTTACATGGTGCCGAGTAATGTGGGGGCCTCTCTCCCTCACTTGCCTCCCCTGCTCAGGGCCAACAGGAGCTCACCTCCTGTCCCCAAGTGCCCAATACTCTGGGCCACTGTGACTGCCCCAGGGCTTCCTCTCCAGCCCATCCTCAGGGTCCAGGCTGGGCATTCCTCTCCCGCCTTCCCTGCCTCGGCTCCCATTCCCCTAATCAAAACCCGCTCTGAGCTCCAGGCCTAACGAGTTACTTCATGCTGAACAGCACTAATGAGTGATGACAACTTCCTGTGTTCTACCGGAGCAATTCGCATTTTAACTGGGCTGTGCCCTAAGCCAGAGGAGTAAGGGGCTAATGGTGGAACTTCAGGCACCAGGACCACCCAGCAGATGGAATAGTTGAGGCAGGGGGTCCTGCCTGGCATGGTCTAGCCCTTCAGCCCACTACTCCATCAGCAGTCAGAGGCGTCCTGCGCCGA
Source organism: Equus quagga (assembly GCF_021613505.1). Classification (NCBI taxonomy): domain Eukaryota; kingdom Metazoa; phylum Chordata; class Mammalia; order Perissodactyla; family Equidae; genus Equus; species Equus quagga. The sequence continues at coordinate 61,567,397 of NC_060268.1, read as the reverse complement.
CCCTTGTGGACAATGGGCAGCCTCATCCTGTAATGCAGAAGAAGCCAGCCTGTGGCTTGGCTGATGCCGCTCTAAAGCGGGCAGAGGTTTTTCCACGTGGCATGTGGGGTGAGTTAGGCAAGTTGCTACAGTAACGCGCTCTGGGATTCCAAACAGGATGACACAGGGAAGGGGTTCCTGCCTCGGCAGCTGGGGCTGAAGGCTTTCTCGCCCTAGCAGCATCGCCCAGCTGGACCAGACTGCCAGAAATCCTGACCCTGCAGATTTCCAGGGTCTGTTTATTTGCAGATCAGGAGGACTGGGCCTCAGGAAGAGGAGAGGCCATGGAAAATTCATGAAATAGGCGAGTGAGTACAGCTCCCAACAGTCTGCAAAAAGCACTCCATTGTTTATTCCATCATTCAGGATAGGCCAGGTGAGGCCAGAGGCCCTGCCAAGGGTGGCATGTCCATTAGACAGATGGGGAAACTGAGGCTCTTAAAGGTTGAGTGATTTCCCATGATTTTCCCAAGATCACATGGGAACTCAAGGAGGTCTTCTGGCCAAAGATGAGGTTAGGAACCTAATTTGCTACTCTCATCAGAGGAACTTAAGGAGTAAGCAATGCTTCAGCCAAAGGAATGATGTTCTAATGGTAGATTTTCTACATCTGTGTTAGGCAGGTAGGACAAGATCATTGAAATCATTCTCTGTGGACCTCTGGGGGTGTCCCCAATCTCCACCATCCTCCCTTTCAGCCTGGCTCATCCCCATACCCTCAGACCATTGCACCTTCCTCCTCTCAGGAAGAAGGCCACAGAGCATTATCCATCTCCTCTCCTTCTACTGGAATTGCTCTTTCCCTGGAGCTCACAGCCCCTCATATTCCATGATTGGTGGCAATCATAGAGTGCCATGAATAATTTGCAGACAGAGCTCTTCTCTGAGTTTAACATACACACCACTTACCACACATGCAGGACCATGTGCACATAATCTGCAGGACACAGTGCAAAATGAAAATGCAAGTCTCCTTGTTTAAAAATCATGAAGAATTTCAAGATGGCCACAGCAGAGCATTAAACCAAGTGGGGGCCCTTCTGAGGGTGGGGCCCCAAGCAACTGCACAGGCTGCACAAGCATGAAGGCAGCCTTGTTCACCTGGTTCTCCCCGCAGGTCTGTAATTTGGCAAGGAAGGCACCATGATGCCACTTTACAGATTAAGAAACTGAGTTGCTTGTCCATTTGGCCAACATGTCCTGAGCACCCACGAAACCCCAGGAACCTCCAGGTTCTGGGGATTCCAAATTAGATAAGACACAGGCTCTGCCTCAAGGAACTCGGTGAGAACCGGAGGTGCAGATTACACAGACTACAGGGCTCATGAACGTGCTGGTCTCCACAGAGGGCAGGGCTGTCCATGGGCCAGTCCTAAAGGCACACAGCCGGGGCTGTGGGATGATTTTTAAGCCATGGAATTCAGAAGACGCTTCTGTCTCCAGTTACAGCCCCAAGACCTCTTTGAGAACCTTTCTGGAGGACCTTCAAACATTTGACACTTGGCTCTGGAGTAGCCACCTTGGTGAGTGCACGAAGCCAAACCTTGCAACGCTGGCCTCCCCACAGGTATCTGTGCTGCCATGGTCCCGCCAGGCAAGCACTTCTACAGAAAGCGTCACTCCTCAGGTTCTGTTACCTGCCCATTTCGGCCTCTCCACTTGGTCTATCATGGAATTGCAGACGATCAGCAAATCCATGCCTGGGTGAACAAGAGAACGATGGTGTAAAACAAAACCTCTGCCCAGGCCCTACCCCAGAACACATCATCGCTGCCCACGGTGGAGCCCAGTATTGGAATTTTTTAAGCTCCCCAATAATTCTAATGCACAGCCAGGGCTGAGAGTCACTGTAGTCCTCTAACCCCAATCCCCAATCAAGCAGAAGAGAAAGCACTGTCCAGGGAAGGGAAACGACTTGCTCAGGGTCACACAGCCCCCAGTGGTGAAGCCAAGATCTAACCAGTCCTCCTGAATCTCGATTCTTCCAGCCCGCTTCCCCAGCCTGCAGCTGCACAGGATTCAGAGCGAGGCGGGGCTGGAGAGGCAACTTGGACTCAGAATTTGAGAGGCTGAACGCAAGCCGGAATTTGAGGGTGGGGGGTGGTAGTTGGAAGGTCTTACTCTGCCAGTCTGTGTCCCCACAAAGCCATAAGCTATTGATCCCTGTGTGGTCCCAAGCTGGAGACCTAGGAAAGCCAAAGAGGGACCACAGGGACACTGATTGACTGAGGATCCCAGTCAGAACTGCCCACAGACAGAGGGACCGGCCCAGGGGCTGGGGGAGTGGAGGTGTCCAGCAGGGGTTAGACGAAGCCCATTAGGGTCATTCTGACCCTGAAATCCTGGGCTCCCCCAAAGCTGTCGAGAGTGTTCAGGTGAGGGAAGTGCCTGACTCAGGATGGGGACCTGCAAAGCGAAGCCCAGGCTGGGTGGGAAAGCGATGCTCCATCAGGGAGAGAGAGGAGGCTGCCTGGGAGCAGAAGGGCTCTGGGACCTCCCTGAGGCTCCAGCCCAAACTCAGGTGTCGTTGTCCCTCTTGCCCCCACCCATCCAGACCTCTCTCAATAGCAGCCAAAATGAGGCAAAAACACAGACTGGGTTGTGTAGTGACTCCCCCGCTTGAAACCCTCAGTGACTCTCCACTGCCAGTAGATTGAGTCCAGACTCTTTAATAGCACTAACCAGACCCCGAATGGCTGGCCCCAGCCTGTGCTTGGTTTCACCTCTAGGAGCACCACGTGCACGGGCACCTGCACATCCTACAGCACCCCATGTGACTGAGCATCTCAGTTTCTCAAACACTCCAGCTCTCTCTGGTCTTCATGCATCTTGTTCTCTATATCCCATTCTACCTCCTCCTTTCTCCTGGCTGCCCCCCACTTAGTCTTCAGGTCTCCACTTGGGCACGACTTCTCCCTGAAAGCCTTACCAGACCCCCCAATCAGACCTCAGAGCCCCGCTTGTGTGACCTCAGGATACCCTGCACTTCGCCACCACACAGGATTACAACTGCCTGAACATCTCGCCCCCCTGGACCGAGAGCAGAGACCACATCTTCCATCAATTTCTGCATCCCCAGCTCTCACACAGTGCCAGACATAGTAGGTGCTCAATTAACATGAGTCAAACGAATGTAAGAACTCTGTCCACGTGGACAGAAAGATATTGAAGGGCAAGATAGTTGTCTTAAATTTATTTGCACCTGCACCCCCAGGAGGTAGTGTGAGCCAGGCCCTGTGCTAGGTGCTCTGGGGATAAAAGATAAGAGATAAGTCCTGTCCTTCAAGGAAGTTATGGTTTAGTAGGAGAGAGACCCTTGGGTAAATAACTATAATATAAGGGAGGAAGTAATAAAGGCTATAAGAGCTCCAGACAAAGGACTCTGGGATTTGACTGCTGAGAAAGAGATGGTTTGCAGGAAGGAGAGAGAGTCTACGTGGGCAAACGGCCAGTGTTTGGTCGACAGGATGCTGGAGTAGGTGCCATGGGAACTGCAAGAACGGAACTGAGGCCATTGAGAGAGGACCAGAGCGCCAACTACGGCATTTGGATCTAGCAGATGGGGAGCCACTGAAGGCTTTTGAGGGAGGGTAGTGGCATGTTCTAATCTGTGTTTTAAGAAGCTCCTGGGGGCGAGGTGGATGTGACAGGGCAACAACTGGGAGCCAGAGCAATAGGACGGCTATGCAGCGACCCAGGCGAGAGGACACAAGAGCCTGAGGGAACAGTGGTGAGATGAAAGAGGAGGTGTGAACCGCTGGGAGGCAGAGTGGCACAGGGCCTGGTCACCAGGGAAGGAGAGGGGTCTGGGAGGCCACAGGGCAGCGCCACTGACCTGAGGAGAGAAGATGGGAGGTTCGAGAAGGGTGAAGTTGAGTGGGTTCTGGACGTGTCGACTTTGCGGGCTCTTGGGCAGGTGGAGGTGGCCCTCAGACAGCTGGAAATGTTGGCTGGGAGCTTGGAATTGAGTCCGACTGGAAATGTTTTGACTAGGAGCCTGTCACATAAACGCCCCTTAGTGGCATGAGGCCTGAGTGAGAGGGAGTGCCCGCGACACAGGGCCTCTGGTCCCTCCATCCCCTTTCCAGGCCCAGAAGCGGTGATTCATGCCCCAAACTTAAAGAGAACCCGGATTCTGATTTTAAAAGCCTTTCAGAGCAGAAAAAACCAAGGAGAGGGCCAGGCCAGACCACAAGCCAAACGTCAGCTGTGGAATGTGCTTGCTGCTGACAGTGAGGCCAGCCAGGGGCAGACATTGGCAGGCTCAGCAAGAGGCCCCTCTGAGTGTCCCGAACGTGTCAAAATTGTCCCTGAGATTGTCCCTGCTCCTTCCTCTCTTGTCAGTGTGGATCTGGCTGTGTTTTAGCTCATCTTAGAGCTAGTCCCTGCCCTCATGCCGCGGCCTGTCAGTTCCACTGGTCCCACTCCATCCTTGGTGAGAGAGCTCCGGCTTGCCTTCTGTTTGCCCTGCTCTGCTCAGCCCAGAAGACTAGGACCAGGAGGCAGGCAGTGGTCTGGGGGCTGCTGGGGGGGGGCACCCAGAAAGACTCCTGTGGCTTCTGGCAACAGCCACCTGACTGGGCCCCCTGCGTCTGCCCTGCCCCTTGAGGCTCTTCCACCACCAGCCAGAGGGAGGCTGCTAGAATGTAGGTCAGATCATGCCATGTCCCGCCTCTGCTCCAAGCCCTCCAGGGCTCCCCTTCTGTCTCTGAGGAAGAGCCTTCTGTGATCTGGCTCCCCTGCCTTTCTGACCTCATCCTCTACTCCTCCTCCACTTGCTCCACCCATGCAGTCTCTGGAATGTTCTTCAAACGTACCGGGCGCTGTAGGCTTTGCACTTGCTGTTCCTTCTGCCTGGAATGCTCTTCACCAATGAGACTTCTTCCTTCAGGCCGTTACTCCAATATCACCCTCTCACGGAGGCCCTTCCTGGCACCCCTACTTAAATTTCAGCCTCGCCCTGCATGCACTCCCCTACATGAACACCCTTCCCTGCTTTGGTCTCGTGGAGGTGTTTCCCATTATCCAGCATTATTGCCTATTTTATTTATCTGCTTGTTTATTGCCTGTCTCCCCCCAACAGAATGTAATCGTGAGAGCAGGACTCCTGTATGTTGTGCTCACTTAGGTATCCCAGGGTCCAGAGCAGTGGCGGCCAGAGTCGGCGAGTAGTAAACAGTTGTGGAATGAATGAGTGAGCCAGTGAAAATCTCCCCAGCGGGCTGCACCAGCCTGAAATCCCATTAATTAATCCCTGTGGGACGTGCACAGCCTCTCTCCCATCACCCTTGTTAGGGCGCCACTTCCCTAGGTGGGCATGCGCTCCGTCCTGACACCTCCGAGGCCGTTTGCTATTAGAGGCTTGCTTTCTAGAAGAAGAGGCTGGCGGCAGTGGCAGATGGGCAGGACAAGGAATGTAGCTGAGGGGGAAGAGGGGCTCTTGAAGGGAGAAGGGTCTTGAAAGGGGCAGATCGATTCAGAGCTGCAGCCCAGGCTGGCCCAGCTGGCCCCATCTCTTCAGCACTGTTTACCGTGACCTAGAGAGGACACAGGGAGACTGGGAAAGGCCTTGTTTATACCCAGTGGAAACCTGGGTATCTAAGGGGACTTCCCAGGAAACAAGGGGGCGGGAGGGCAGGAGATTAAAATGCCTCATTCCCCACAAGAGGGTAGTGATTCAGACATCATCCATGTACCGCACAACGTGGCCGTGTCATTTAGTACCCAAGAAGGAGCTGGCAGTGCCCAGAGGCAATGGCAGAGGCTGAACGGTAGACCCCAGGTTATGGCCCAATCCCTGGGAGCCACCAGACCAGAAGCTGCCCTGGTGGCTTAGGAGACAGGATGAAACCCATTGTCCAGGTGGAGAGATTGAGTCTGAGCCCAACGAGGTTCGTATTAGGGGTGTGTTCCACTCACTTGAATACCAGCCCTGACACTTATTAAGTGTGTCACCTTGGGCAAGTCACTTCCTCTCTTTAGAATGTGCCATGGAAATTATAATACCTACTTTGTAGGATTAGTATGAAAAATTAGAAATGATACTGATTAGCAAACAAAATATCCAGCAGGGACGAGGTGTCAGTAAACATTAGGAGTGACAGTAATCCTTGCTCACGTTCGCTGAGGGCTTCTAGGAGTCAGGCTTTGCTCTCAGCACTCATCTCACTCATCCTGTAGGAGGGGTGCTGCTGTCCCCCCACCTTAGACATGAGGACACCAAGGCAGGTGGTTACGTAACTGACCCAGGATCACCAAGGTGGTAAAGGCACAGCCTGGGATTGGAACCCAGGCCGATTCTGAGACGGCAGTTCCCAGAGCTTATGTGACTTGCCCAAGGTCATGCAACTGCGCTAAACAAGAGAGCCGGAGTTCAAATCCAGGTTTGATGGTCCCAAAAGCCCACCTTCTTTCCTGCTTTGCGTCTGCCACCCACATGACTTTGGCCATGTCTGTGTATCACCTTGATGACTTTCACGCAATAATTTTCCTTAAATTGACTTTAAATCAACTCCGTCTTTTTACTTAACCTTGTCCTGAGCAATAAGCACTGTGGAATCTAAGTTTTGATTTGCTTGTCATTTTTTTAATACCCACTAAATAAACACACGAGTAGTCAAGTTTTAATGTTCTCTCTTGTCCCATCTAAACGCTTCTCACCACTCCGCCCTGGGGGACGCCGGGTTACACTGGGCAGCCTCAGGAGGACAGCGCTCCCTAGTCCCCGCTCCGCCAGAGCTGAAGTATGGCAGGGCTAGGTTTGACGGGGGCAGTTTTCATGAGACGGCCGAGACGCCTTTCAGCTGATTTCTCGGTTGCCCGGGCTCTCTCCTTGGGCGTGTGGTCAGAACCCCTCCAGGACCACGCCCCTTGGCGTTCACTGGGAGGAGTCTAGAGAATGGCAGATGTCCAGGCAACAGGAGTGGCCACTTTCTCCAGTGCTCAGCCCACCCCAGGGGGAGGCCCAGGAGACCCCTTTCCCAGCGCGTAATATCCCGTCGCTTGTTGTTTCTGCGGTGTTGTTTGGCTTGGCAGCAGCCCCACTCAACTGGTCCCCATGGCTGATGGGGGTGGGCCAGGGAAGAGGGGTCTGGCCAGGGTGCCTCCCTCACGAGGGTAGAGGGAGCTTTTATGTGGAACCAGAGGCCAAAAGCCCCAGATCAAAGCTTTGCTGAGCCTGGGGCTGGCTGGAGGTGGGAAGGTGGGATGGAGAGAGATGTGGTGGGGATGCAAAGAACCACTGGGGAGGGCAGGCCAAATAAGTCTGTTGTCCCCGTGAAAGAGGAAACTCCCGAGCCTCTCTCTGATAAATGTCTGTAGTGGATGTAGGTTCAAGCGGAAAGGATATTGCTGCTTTCTCTGGGCCCTTGCAGTTCCAGAAAGGTCTCTTCTCCCAGGAAGCCCTCCTGGACCACTGCCGAAGTGACAGCCCTAGTTCTGTGGGCTTCTCGACCTCATCTTACAGCAGCACCCCCACGCTCCACAAGGCTGCCTTGCCCCTTATGCAGTGGGCACCGTTCGCTTCCTTACCTCTTACTTTCTCCTCCTCTGTGTAGCATCACACCATCCTGCACAACTTCCTACACCCCCCCTCCTAGGATCTCAACAGTGCTTCAGGCAATTCACGCCAGCCGGCACTCTCTCTTCAGATCCTGCCTCTGCTCAGCCTGCTGGGCAGTAAAACAACTACAGACTAATGTGCACAGCAGAGTTCACGGCTGATAGAATGTTAGACCTACGCCACCCCTTGCTGATTTTTTTAGGAGAGGCTGCCTGAAACCACCATGGCTTATCCCAAAGGGACCAATCTGAGCCAACCCTGATGTTACCAATGTGGAAACCCCAGCCTGCGGCTGGATTGCTCCCTCGATAACTGGACCCTTTAAGCCTGGGGTAATGAAAAAGCCTTGGACTGCGGACGAGGACCTCTGGGTCAAGTTCAGGCTCTAGTACTAAACTTGACTGAGCCGTGGACCCTCTTAAGACTTCCATTCAGTCACTTCTAAAATTAATATTTGACTTTCACCTTTCCAAAAGCTTTTTGGAGGCTGTGCTTCTGGGAACATTTCCTGAACCAGAACCTCGACTCTGGTTGTAAAGCCACATGTAACATGAGGAAGAAGAGGGTCTCTATTTTAAAACAACTTCATCTAGAGCCCAGGTGGACCCAATGCATGGTGGGCCCCTCCTCATTCACAGGTCCTGGGCCTCAGGGACCTCTTGAGAGGACTCAGTAATAAGTATCTGCTTGGGAGGAAACTTGGAACCTGAACATCCCAGACAAGTGGCCACCTTCTGCTTGTATCCTTCCAGTGACAAGGAGCTCACCACTTCACAAGGCAGGGCTTTATTTCCTAGCAAAAGCAGATGAAATCATGAATCCTTAACTCTTCTACAGACCTGAAAGTGGCAGTAAACATTTCGCATAGTCTTGAAACCATAAGGAACTCCACTCCCCAGTATCCTCCATCCGCACCAAGCCCAGCCAATGGCATCCAGCTGAACTTGGGTTCTGGTGGATCTTTGTTGAGCTCTGTGCAGCCGGAGAACTTTTCAGATCTTTGTGGGCGTGTACACTGCAGGGCGGGCCCTGCAGGCTTGGAAGGGAAGGGCCCCCACAATTCCTTTTTTTAGTTTACATTCAAAGACCAGGGGCAGACAGGCCCAGCAGTTCTCCGGGTTCTCACTGTCCTATTTCCTCTCCTCCAAGGGAAAGCCCTGCCACAAATTGCATATCCTGAGCCTTGTCTTGCTCTTGCTTTACCCCAACACTCCCTGGGCTGGGACTAACCCGGGATGCACAAGGCTTTTGATCCACACACGCATGACAAGCAGGAGACAATCTTAGGATTTGGAAAACCAAAACCAAACTGTCTGAACTCTTTGAGCTGGTTAGTATGTCAGGAAAGGGAGGGACTCAATGTCCAATTCGGCTCCCTTTGAAAGGCCAGTGGCCAGGATCAGAGTGGGTAGGGCTGCCACGTACAGCTCTGCAGGCCGTGCACTGCATAACTCGATCGACTACAATGTAAACAGCACCCCCTGCAGTTGTGTAGTGTAGTGCAGGGACCCGGGAATTGGGGGTAAAGAAAATGGTAACAGTGTACCTAAAGGGGCTTCATTCAATCCTATGTGCAGACCTAGAGAATGAGCATCCAGTCCAGTGTGTGCCTTTTACCAATAGGAAGAGGAAGAAACTGACCCAATGTTGTGAACCAGTTAGAAGTCATGCTGGGGTTAGAACCAGGGCTTCTGAAGGCAAACCCAGTGCTCTAACAGCCCTCCCTCCGTGAGGCTCTGAGCATCAGGTTCACTTCAACTCCTTGGCAGGTTAGTGTATGATGCTCGTGAATGCCTCTGTGTACTTTTTTCTGTCTTTTTTCACAAATGCATGTTGAGCACCTATTGTGTGCTGGGCATTGTTCTAGATGCTGAGGATAAAGTGGGGAGACAGACAGATATAGTCCCTTCCAGTGTCCTGCTGGTAAATGTTTGGCAACCGGTTCTGGCTCTTGGGATGGGGTGGGGAAAGTCCTTACCTGTAGCATTGGCCAATTACTGTGGTGTAAATCCTCCCGCCATGGTCAACGTTAGCCGCCAGTGTGACCTCACTGAAAGGGAAGATGGCACTCATTCGGCTCTTGTGAGCAGGATCCATCACAGCACTTCCCCGGTGGAACTTAAACCCAGTGAGAAAGGAGACAGTGTCCAAGCAAGCAAATAGCTCTTGTAGCCATCTGTAATTATCTTGATTGTAAAGGAAATAAAGAAGATGCTTCGAGGGAGAATAATGGGTTCTCCATAGCACAGTCAGGGAAGATCTCTCCAAGGCCATGACATGGAAACTGGAGGTTGAGAAGGAGCCGGCTGAGCAAAGCTCTTGGAGAAGAGCGTTCCAGGCAACGGGAACAGCACATGCAAAGACGTTGAGGTGGAAAAGGCTTGGTGTGTTTGAGGAGCAGAGAGGAAGGCAGTGTAGCCAGAAGTCGTAAGTGACGAAGATGGTGGCACAGGAACAAGCAGATCCTGCAGGGCCTGGTGGGCCCTGAGGAAGGGTCTGGAATCTACCGTAAATGCAGTGGGAAGACCCTGGAGGTTGGTAACCCAGAAAATGCCAACATCTGATTGGCATTTTTGAAAGACTTCTCTGGCTGCTGTGAAGAGCATAGCTTGGAACTGAGCACAGTTAGAATTGAGGGGCCAATTAGACAGCTCTTCAAAAGTCCAGGCACAAAAGCATGAGAATGACTTGGTCTGGGCAGTGTCGGAGGAAACAGAGAAGTGTGTACACATTTGAGGGGACTTGAGGGGTAGAACCTATAGCTTTCGTTGATGGGAAATGAAGGGAAATCCTCAGGAACACTCTCCAAGCTTCTGCCTTGAGCATTGGGGTGGGTGGTAAAGCCAATCCTGAGATGAGGAGCCCTGGAGAAGCCAGTTTGGAGGGGAAGCCCCGGGGCCCCTTTTGGTCCTGTGAAGTGTGAGATGCTGCGAGACCTCCAAGTGAAAGTGCTCTGTGGGCAGCTGGACGTTGATCATGGGGCTCAGAGGGCAGGGCTGGGCTGGGCTGGGCTGTGACCCGGGGTCCTCAGGAGTTTGGGCCTTTTGAGGTGAGCGGAGGAAGGTGGGAGCCCCGGGCCCAGCACACTCAGCAGGTCCTACAGGTGTAAATGTGGGGTCACACCTCGACTCCAGTTTTCCATACTGTAGGTGTGTATGTGTGTATTTTAGTTAATCAAGACTTTATTGCACTTTAAATGAACTTACAACACAGAGATTCGTAGTATCGATATTGGTGTTTTTATATCCTTCATAGCAGCTCTTGAAAACTTAAGGAAAGTGGTCCATTTTGATCACTTTCCTACCTAGAGAAAAGGATAAATGATGTAAGACAGAAAAATACATTGGGTTTCGTAAACCTGTGAGTCTTACTCCCAAAGGAGGTGATACCTGTGTTCTCGAAGGCGTGAGATGGCTAGCCAAGGCTCGGACCAAAAACAATGTTAATTACAGCAAATTTCAGCTTGCTGTTTCCTGTTTTCGATTTTTAGGCCTGTTTTCCATGAGCTTAACATCTGCTTAACCAACACCTTGGCAACCTTCTGATTTCTTAAAAAAATAAAAAGGGCAGCCCTTGCTCTCGCCAGCAGTTGCTCCTTATTTCCATCTCCCCCCTCTGGAAGCTTATGCGATGTCCCTATTTCAGCCGGCATCCCACCTGCTCAGCAGGCATTTGGTCTCCTCCACACACCCCGGTGATGGGGCCCTCCCTGTTCCATAGGCCGCCCAGCCCACTCTGATTGTCTCTGAATTGGAGAATTATTCCTTACACAGGGCTACACATGCTTCCGAGAGTTGAGGGGATGCTGTGTACGTCTCACGTTAGCTGACATTCATTTATCTAGCACAAAGTAAGCCTACTTTGGGAACAGAAGAGTTTTTTGATGAGACAAGGAGACTGAAGCAGGGGAGAGGTAGGCCGGCCAGGGCAGGGGGCTCTGAGGTCTCGGGCACCCAGTGTGTATGAGGGCACGGCAGAGCCCGGCTGGAGAGAGCAGAGGGTGGATTGACAGAGGGCCCTGGCTAAAGGGAAGGCAGCCCCGTGTCCCACCTGCTTGGGTCCTTCTTGGATGAATATCAGGTTAATTTGATAAGCTCTTCCATGCTCATTCATTCATTCGTTCTTTCATGAGTTTGCTCAGTCGACTTTGTGGAGAGCCTGTTGTGTTCCAGACACTGTGCAGAGCGCAGGGGTGAGGCAGGACAGAACCCCTCGGCTCAGTGGAAGTAGCCTCCCTTTGGGCTCCAAAGACCAGGTTAGCATAGGGTCTGCAATGCTTCAACCCAACGAAAGCTTTGCAAACAGAGCTATCCCTGATCCAGCTGGTGAGCTTCAGGCGTGAAAAGAGAGTCTTGTCCAGCCCCTCCAAGGAGAGCTCTCGGCTGCCCTGCCTTCCCTCTCAGAGACAGCCTGCCTTGCTGGGGCCACTCGCAAGGGGTAAAGGACGTGTTGCCTGGGAAGCAGACGGGATGAGACCTCGGCACCAGCAGCTGGGCCATGGGCAGGTCAGTCCTGGAGCCTCCGTTTCCTCTCCTGCTTCGTGGGGACAAAAATCGTTAATCACTCGTTAGAATTAAATGAAATACTGTACCGTGGCACCTGGCCTGTCCCTCGCTGTTGGTAGATGCTCCGAGAGTGGCAGCTGAACCCCAGTGGGAGGTTCAGGGTAGGGGTAGAACAAGAGCGCTGCCCAGGCTGGGGTGGAGGGGCTGGATCTCTGCTGCCAACGTGCCCCACCAGCTAGAAGACCTTGGTCACAGCTGGTGACCTTCCTAAGCCTCCGTTTCCCATTAGTGAAGGAGGCCCCAAGCCCACCCTCTGTGTGTGTGTTTGCTTCATGTCTGAGTGCTTCCTGTTTGTAACACGAGGCATCGGGAGCATGCAGGTGCATACACAGGATGCTTCTTGTCCTCTGGACCCTCCAGCCCAGGTAGGAAGGGTGGGTCAGGAGGCAGAACACTCAGGGAGAGGCGTGGAATGGGGTGGGGGCTGGTGGGTAGGTTGGCAGGCGGGCAGGACAGGCACTGGGCCCGCTGACAGGGGTTGCAGAATAAGGGGCAGACAGCAAGAGAAGCATATACTGGAGGAAACCGAGAGCCAAGGCTTGGAGGCGGGAGTGGCAGGGCTCCTTCTGTGTAGACAGTGTGCTGGAGGCCGCCGTGAAGACCTGGTAGGATCGTGAATATGAAAGCTCTTTCCTCGTTAAGCTCTCCTCGACCTCAGAGCTCAAGCAGAACCTAGAACTCAACTCCTGATGACGCCCTGCCCTCCTCCTCATACACATGAGGAACCTTTCTGTTCTTTTTCACACATTTCACATTCAAGAGGACATAAAGGTACATATTTACCCGGGCTCTTCCTCCTGGGGAAGGTGGACATGTGGCCGCTGGTGTGCTCAGAGCAGCTTGCTGCCAGAAGCACAGCGGGGTGAGCTGGGAACACACTAGTTCCCAGATGAGGTCATGTCCCTGAGAGATGCCTGTAAGAAATGAGCGGTGCACTCATTCCACGGGGAGGGGTGACGCCTTTCCACGGAAGCCTGCACACTCATTCCCTCTGCCTCCCCTTCTCTGTCCCGTCTGGGGAGACAGCTGGTCCTTCCGCACCTCCATCCCCAAAACCCTCTCCTTTCTCTGGACTCCATCGGGAGAATCATTCCTGCCCGTTGTTACCTCTCCCCATCCTGTCCTCTCTGGCTAACCGCTGGGCTACCCAAGCACGTGTGCACACGCACACACACACACACAGGGTCCCACAGTGAGCCATGTTCTGACCTGCACGAGGCTGGGGAGCCAAGGAGATGAGACTCCACCCGAGACAAAGCTCTGTGTGCTTCTTCAGCAGAGGGGAGGGAAAGGAAGGACAGAGGTTGGCGAGTGATGTTAGTGGCTGAAGGAATATGAAATAGGATGGACTTCGTAGTGTTTTTTCAGAGAAAAAGGCAGTGGGATAATGACCAGTTAGCAGAGAGACATGAAGTCACTTTGTAAAGAACTAAGACGCTGATGAGTTGATTAGAGAAGCTGGGAAACGGGGATATTTTGCAAGAGTAAAGAGAAGGGACTTGTCCCTCTCCTGGGGAGACCAAGTTTGGGCTCATTTGCTAAAGCACCAAGGGGGCATCAGGGCCCAGGGTGAGAACTGGCTTGGTATCACCAGACCCCTCCCAGCCAATCACAGCCCCCCTTCTGGCATTCAGGCCCAGCTGAGTGCTGAGCCACGGAGGGTGGGCAGGAGGGTGTTAGAGCCCCCTTTTTGAGTGGCTTGAAGCCGAGGGGCACACGTGTTGGCCCCAAGTGCTGGAGAGGAGGGAGGGAATGGCCCCACTCCCTGAAGCCAATCTGATAGGGACTTGCAGGGGCAATGGCCACCTGCCTGGCCTCTTGGGCTGCCCCAGTGCCCATCTGCCTCCTCCTCCTCTCCGAAGGGAGATGGATTTGGAAATGAATTCAGAGGAGAAGGGGCACGCAGACTCAGAACATCCCGGCTCTAAAGGATTTTAGACCACCTGGTCCAGCTTCCTCATTGTCTATAATGGGAGACTGAGGCACAGAGAAGAGAAACATCTTGTTCAAGGTTTGGCCAGTGGCAGAACCCGGGAGAGAACCCAGCCTAGTTCCACTTACCACAGCAGTCCTAACTCTCAGTCGGTGGACATTATATTCTCATGTCCCCTATTCTGAGTCTTAGAACCAGCTGTCCAGAGTCAGGAGTCTATCCTCTGAACTTTGACGTTGGCAGTGGTCCTCCTGCCATTTCTCCCCTCCAAGGGGGTCATCACTCCCATTCCTAGAAGATCTTAGGGAGAGAGGAACCTCTGTCATTCCAAGGCCACATAGTCATATCCTTGAGGAGTCCATGCACACAGCCTGGCATCCACAATTTTTGAAATAAGAGGGGTCTGAAGAGAATCGTGGTAGCCCCTGCCCACGTGCTTCAAATCTCCTCACTAAGATTTGAGCAGCACGGTCCAGCTCCAGGGCAGGGCTGGGCTTTCTTGGAAAGGTGACCACATTTCCTGGACCCTCACCAAGGCCTCATGCCCTCTGACATCTGGGCGTGCCCAGAAGCTGCAGCCAGGGAAGCAGAGCCCTGGGGCCCGGTCTCCACGGTTCAGGCAAGGGCAAAGGGAGCTGCGCCTGGATGCTGCAGAGCATTAGATGACAATTTTCTTCAATCCTTCCCTTTGGCTTGAGAATGCAAAATAGGATCATTTTTGCCTGGAGAGTTCCCTTCCTAAATGTGTTTGGCTTTGTCCAACATTAAGATGAGCTTGCATTCCTCCACACCGCCTGGCCTCCAATTCTAAATTGTTTGTGGAGACTCAAGACAGATGCTCGCGTGCCGACAACTGGAAACTGGCTGTGTGTTTGCCTAAGAGAACTTCTTGACGTGTGTAGGGCTGGGCCTTGCATGGCAGGGAGCTGAACCCTCTCATTTTACAGATGGGGAAACTGAGGCCCAGAGAGGCGTAGTGACTCTGCATGGACGCATGACCAAGTTAGTGAGGAAGCTGAGATTAGAAGCCAGGTCACCCTGCCCTGGTCCAGCCATCTCTTGGTTTCATTTTGGGCTCTGGTGAGTTGCAAACATGTCTGCTGGCTCACCCACGTGGCTGTAGCCTCTGAAGACCACAAGTCATGTCTTTTCTGACTTGGTGTCCCCACTACCCAGCATGGAACCTGGAGCATCACAGGCCCAAGGAGACTTTTATTGAATTAAAGGACCATCAAGGAGAGTTATACAGAAGGAGTGGTGGTGAGTAGGATGGGCGTGAAGAAAAGCTGGTGACCTCAGACAAAGCCCCACTCCTCTCCTAGCCTTAGTTCTCTCATTTATAACTGGAAGCATCTTAAAGCTGAGCAAGTGGTTCTCAAACTATGTTCCAGGACACCCTAGGGTTCCAAGGAAGTGTGTTAGGACTGCCACTGGGGATGGGGGGCTGCTCCTTGTCCCCTACCCCTGACCCCTACCTCGACTTCTTGTGTCTGCTTTTCATGTATAGATTTGGTACAAAAAAGGTGGGATTCACTGCAGGAAAAGCAAAGTTTCAAGACCGCTGGACTATTGATCTCTAAGATCCTTGCTTGCTCTTAAAAATAAAACCCTGTTACGTTACCCTTCCCTGATGCCACGTTTGCTCCACACCACCTTTGGCCCAGTGGTAAACTGCCTTGCCAGCCACGCCCCAAACCTGGCATCGCCTTCTTAGATGCCTGTCTGTGAAACAGTGGCCTCGGGGCAGAAGGGAAAGATGGCTGACAGCAGAGCAAGGACCGCCACACGTCTGTTGTCTGTCCAGCCAGGCCTCTAAGGCTCACTTACGTCCCCCTTTGGAAGGTGTTATTTTGCTTCCCATAGCAGTGGGAGGTCCACTTTACCCTTTCTTTTTGCTCAGGCCAGCCTCAGGGTCTTTTCTGCCACGCCCTCTCCCTATCTGTAATTTGCTTTTCGATGTGAAGATTCTTGGGGCCCAAGTAAAACTGGGAAGAGGGAGATAAAGCAGAGAGTTTGGGTAATATTTCAGCCTCCCTCGCCCCCACCCTGGCTCCCATAGCCAAGGAAAATGAAAGCTCTTGCTTACACAGGTGCGTCTGCAGCCCAGAGCAGAGCCCAAGGATGAGCCGAGGCCTGCGTCCAGGCAGATGGAAGGCTGCTGAGAGCTGTTTGCTCTCGGGGACCGCAGAGTGTCTTCCTCTCACTATCAGCTCAAATCAGGTGCTTCATGCAGACTTTCAAGGCCCCTAGGACTCTGACTGCATCCTTCTGGCAGGCCTGGTCTCCCGCGGGGTGATCAGGGGTTCACCTGTCAGTTCTCTAACCAGCAGGATCTGAGGGCACAGCACCCAGGATGGGAGAGTTTTGAAGAAGTGGGGGGGGGGGGGGGGGGGGGGGGGGGGGCCGGGGCGGGGGCCGCCAGCGCGGGGGGGCCGCAGGGGGGGGGGGGGGGGGGGGCGGCGGGGGGGAGGAAGGCTCGATGGCGGCAGGCAGCATGGGGCAGGACCAATGAGGCCTCGGAGTGCATCCTTGCCACTTCCTACCTGTGGGACCTTGGCTGGTTATCTGCCTTCTTTGTGCCTCAGTTTCCTCACCTGTTAAATGAGAATAATAATATACTTACTTCAAAAGGCTGTTGTGAGGACTAAATGAATTTAGAACAGTGCTTTCCTATGTACACGTACCCTATAATTTTTATTATTATTATTGAAATGGTAGGGGACTGTCAGTACCTAAGTCAGAGAGCTAGGAGGTAAACTAAGGCAGGAAGAAGCCAACAGGTGCTGGTTCTGAGAACAGGCTCTTAGAAGGTAAGAAATCCATCAGGCAAGTCTGTCTGCACCTTCCTGGCTCAGGGCAAAGATAAAAAGGCATTCCGGGATGTTGCCCTGAATAGTATAGAGCCAGATAAGAAAGCAAGGCAGATGTGGAAACAACTGTGATCCGAAATAGAAAGCAGCAGAAGCTATGAGCAACCCAGAGGAAGGACCACGGTGTAGCAAAGATGTCATTAGAGCTGCGTCTTGACGTTTGAGAAGGCCCACACTTTGGGCAGCAGAAACAGCATGGACAGAGGTACTGAGGCAGCTCAGAGAACAGGGAATCTTGATTCAGTTCAATTTGACCAAGATGTACTGTGTGCCTTCCATGTACCAGGCACTGCCAAAGGTTAGTTACTGCAGTCAGTCTTGTCAGCCACACTTCAAGGTAGGTATTATTATTTCCATTTTGTATAGATGAGTAAACTGAGAGCCAGAAAGGAGAAGTAACTGGCCAGGGTCACCGTTAGTGAATGAATGCTGGAGCCAGGCTTCTAATAAGCCCGCCCTGAACTCACAGGCCAGGCTCTCTCCCCCCAGCGGGCTGTCTCTTCTCCTTCCCTGGCCCCACGGTCATATGAGGAATTCCTGCCTACCACCTTTGGGCCACCTCATCGATTCCTACATGGCGCCCTTCAAGGCCGGGGTCAGGCCTCCAGAAGATTCCTGACACCCCAGCGCACAGCCATGCCTCCCTTCCCTAACCACCACCACGCTGCTCCCAACACAGCACTTCCACTCGCCGCCGTCTATCCACCGCCCGTGCCCCCAGGCTGGTAGGGTCCCTACGCTCTTCTTGCCCTGCTCACACCTCATTTGGGTTCGGGGCCAGCCCCACGCTCAGTGCTGGATCCAGAGTAAACAGACCCCATCTTGCCCTCAGGGAGCGGCTGTCCTGATGGGGAGACAGGAGTAGTCAAATGCTTACAGCTGTCGTGTATAATTACTAACTGTGATGAGAAAAAGAGGCATCATGGTCACCTATTAGTGAGGTAGGAGGGGTGACAATCTCGTTAGCCAGGATCTGCTAGAATCGGGGTCAGGGAGCTTCCTAGGGGCGGGGAAGAATGTGACCTTTATGCTGAGATTTGAAGATGAGGAGAAGTTCATCAGAGAGGCTCAGGCGGAGGACACAGCATGTACAAAGGCCCCAAGGCAGGAGGAAGCAAGGTACATCCGGGGAGCAGAAAAGGGTTCTAGTGCCTGGACTGCAGGGAGCCAGAGGAAAACTCGCACAAGATGAGGCTGGGGGGCTCGGAGGGCCTTGGGGCCGCATGGAGATTTTGGACTTTCTCCCAAGATCCCTGGGAAACTATCTGGCAGCTGGGGGGGATGGGAGGGGGAGAAACGGGAGTTGAGGGGCGGAGGGTGGAGCGGCACAGTGTGGATGCTCAGCAGATGCTCCCTAAGCTAGAGTGAGCACTCCCCAGGGAGCTGTGGAGTTGTGGAGTTGACGGAAGCCCTGGACATGTGGCCTCAGCATTTGGGACTGTGACTGCCCCATCTGGTGGTAGGGCGGGGCCTCCACGGCAGCCTGGAGTGATGTGTTGGAGAACCATGAGCCCCAAGCGATGATCAAGCTCCATGCTATGGCTTTGGTGCCTTGTTGGGACGGACTGAAGCTTTTTTAAAAGACAGATAAGATTCTGAGAAGAGGGCAGCAGCTGATGTAACCTTGGCCCCAGCCCACAGGAGAGCAGCCCGGGAATTGTGGTTTTCCCCCCCCTGTCATCAATATCAAGGACAGATAAGTGGCAAGCTGCCCAACCAGGCTCCCAGTGTCTCTGCAGTCAGCCTGTTGATTTCTGTCAAAAACAACTTTGCTTTGTTTTGTTGGTATTTGGGGTTCATAAATCTCTGAGAGGAGTGTATTCTCCATCCTGAAAGCCACCCGCCATCAGATGAGCCGGCCAGAGATCTCATTGGGAGCCAAGGTCAGCATGTCGGACTTGACATCACTTTTAGAAAATCCATTCTCTGGTTGGTTTGGTTTGCTCAGAAGCAAATGCCGACTGGGGGAAGAAACCAGCACTTTGTAACTTAGTGCCCTGGCCTGAGGGCTTTTGTCCTCTTCCCCGTGGCCAGATGTCACTAATCCTGTGCCAGGGGTGGGGGTGCTGAGGGAGACAGGACTAGTCCTAGACAGAGCCCCAAGGGAGGGAGGGAACCCGGGGCAGCCTGCCTTCTCTCCCATCTGCGTCTCTCAGCTGTCCCGAAGACAGAGGCGGCCAGCCCAAGGGCAGGGGATGGGGGAGACCCCCTTCCCTGAAAAAAATATTCCCTCCCTCCGTGGGCCCTTCTTCTGAAAGGCTAATCTCCCAGGGGTCACATCCCCCCAGTGCCCCATGCTCTCTGATCCTGGACTTGCTCCAGTCTCCCAGCTGAGTGATTTGGGACAAATTATTTACCCTCCCAGAGGTGCAGTAATATCTGTCTCACAGGGCTGGCATGAGAGTTAACTATTTAATGTAAAACTAATGGTTAGAGATCTAGAATAGTGCCTGGAATATATCAGTGCTTGGTCAATATGCTTTTCTTCCTCCTTTTCGTCATCGAGGGAAGACAGCGTCCCAGCCAAATATGAATCTGGTCTCTAACAATTCCATCAAGCAATATCTCTCGACCACTACCTCTGAGCTAGATCTTTATTCGAGGCGCTAAGGATACAGCAGTGAGCACATGGCAGGATCTCGTGGCACTTAGAGAACTTAAGAATATCATAGAATATCAACCACGTAAGAATAAACAGATAAGTATGTAATATATTTGTGAGAAGTGCTCTGAGGAAAAATGGAGAATAAGGGAGATAGAGAGGGACAGGGTGGCCTGGTGATGGCCAAGATGGCACTGAAACAGAGACTCTCATGATCTGAGGGAGTGAGCCATGTGGATAACCAGGGGAAGAGCATTCCAGGCAGAGGGAACAGCCAGGGCAAAGATGCTGAGAGAGAAGGAGCCTGAGACAGCGTGGCTGCAGCAGAGGACAGGAGATGAGGGGCAGAGGGGGCGGGGGGGGGTCACGTGGGGCCCTTCAGGGGTAAAGATTTTGGCTTTGGGGGGGGGGCAGGGGGTGGGAAACTGATGGAGGGTGTGGAGCTGAGGACTGATGGGATCTGACTCATCTCAGAAGGATCCCTCTGGCCACGTTCACTCAAGAGGCCCTGATGGTGGGAGGGCCCTGAAGACACAATTGATGGCCTGGTCTTCACTGGCCCTCACTCCCATGCAGGTCCAGGAGTGGTGGGTAGGTCTGGATTTCCCGACGGCCTTCCTCTTGTTCAGGGCCACCTCCCCTGCGCGGGTCAGATGCAGGAAGAGGAGGACCAGGGACCGCTGGGGGGCACCTCCAGGGGGCGCCAGGGAGCCAGAGAAAGTGTTGCCCCACAATCAGGGAATGTGTGTAGCCTGTGCAGGTGTGTGCAGGTGTGTGTCCATGTGTTTTTGTGTGTACACACGCATGCATGCCTGTGTGTACATTTCCATATGTGTGTGCGTGCATGCATGTTCATGCACACATGTATGACATCAGTGTGTGTGCGCGCGCGTGTGTGTGTGTTCATCCCTGAGACAGACTGGAGAGAGAATGTTTCATCTGCAACTCCACTTCTTTGACCCCTCTCTGCCCACCTCCCAGCTCTGCACAGGTGACAGTGGCATCTCTCTCTCTCTCCTCCGTGCCATGCCCTCGCTGGCCAGGGTCCTGTGCTCCTTCATCCCTCTGTGCTCGCCTGACCCTGGCCTCTTCCCCAACCCTAGCTGCTGCTTTCCAGGCTAATGCGTCCGTTTGTGGGCTGGGCTTTGTACATAAGGCACTAACAGATTAATGCGCTCCTCTTCCCCACTCCCACTCAGGGTTATGACACCAAATTCATGTGGCAGATTAGGAATCATGAAGTCAGGACTGGCAGCTACATGGCCACTTGCTGCCACTGTCCTCTCCTGTACCCAAAGCAGGCACTGCTGATTGATCACACTAGTCTTGCCCACTGAGCCCAGACTTGACCTCAGAATCTTTCTTAACTCAGTGCTCCAGGCAGCACAAATAACCAATTGACATGGGTAGGTGAGATAAAACATATCTAACATCCCTGCTCTAAGATGTTCCAAAGTTTTACCTCTGGGGGCTCTAATTCTGTGACCCTAATGATAGAACTTTTATCCCCTGTATCCATCTGCAAAGCAGGAAAGGAAGTGTGGAAGAAACTGCTTGTTCCTGTCCAGTAGGCCTGATTCAGGTAGGGGCCCCGGGCATCACCTCTGAACACTCAGAATGGGGGTCAGTGCCCCGTGGGACGTTCAGGGGTATGAGCCTCAGATTCAGGTCCCTCTCCACAGGCTCCGGGACTTGGCAGGTCAGGTAGCCTCTCTGACCCTCGGCTTTCCCTCCGCTGCTCGCCTCACAGGGCCGTCATGGAGAGCGATTGAAAGCATAAATGGGACCGTTCTTTGACATTTAGAAAGTGCCCTACACATGAAAGGGGCGACCATGGTCTTCTGTCTGTTCTGTTCTGTTCTGCTGATTGCTTTTCACTCATCTGAAGTTCCAGCTCGTGGTAGCATGCCACCCCTTAAATCCCATGGGTCCCAAGTTTGCTGGTCCTGTTCGTAGTGACGTGTGACAAGGCTGGACATGCCTGAAAATGCCTTCTGGAGGGAGGGAGTCACAGAGCAGGCGTCCCAGATCCTAGTTCAGATGCTGCTGCTGACCTGCTGTGTATCCCTGGACTTGCTTCTTAACCTCTCTGGGGCTGAGTCCCCCTCTGCCAAATGTGGATGATACTAGCTCATTCTCCCAGGGTCCTAGGCGGGTAAATGGTGGCAGATGTAAGGAGACCCAGAAACCCAAACTGCATACAGATGTGAATCATTATTTCTTGTGATTTGCCACCGGAATGCCAAAGGGAGAAAGCATGTGGCTTCACACCAACGCTGTCCACCAGGTGGAATCAGTCCACTGACATGGGAGTTAGCCAAACTGAGTCCTTTGGGGCCAGGGCAAAAGGGCTGTGGGACTTTCTCTCTGCTTTGCAGCAGCTGCCCCAGCCAAGCAGCGGCCCCTGTTGAAGGCAGGCAGAGCTCGGCCGACTGGTTCAGAAGCAGTGCCGGTGCCGTGGCCACTAGGGCCCCAGGCTTGGAGGGAGGTGGAAAGTCTATTCCCTGACTCTTTAGCAGGCAGAGGTGAGAGAAGAGAGAAGGAGGGGGAGGAGGGAGAGAGGAGAGCACAGAAGAGGAGACCAGCAGAAGCTGGAGGAAGGAGTGATGGAGGAGGAAGGGAGCTGTCTTCCCCGAGAGACTGGGAATTCTCTTCCCATTGCGACTGGGTCTCCCTATCAGACTATGGCTCCCCTAGGCAGGAACTTGGCCTCTCCCATCAGACTGTGGGCTCCCCCAAGCAGGGACTATGGCAGCCACATATGGGGGCTCCCCCAGGACAGGGGAACCTATGCCCCCGCAGCCAAGACCCTCTGAGGCAGGTGACCTGCCAGGGGGCCTGTCACACTGCTGGTGCCTGGACTTCTGCCCACCTGACTCCCCGACTGTCCGCTCCTCCTCTCCCTGCCCCAGGGTTCACGGACACCTTCAACATGGACACCAGGAAGCCTCGAATCATCCCTGGCTCCAGGACGGCCTTCTTCGGCTACACGGTACAGCAGCACGACATCAGCGGCAAGAAGTGGTGAGTGAGCGCGGCCGCCGCCCCCTGCCCCAGACTCCCCACGCCGGCCCCTCCCTCGGCCGCCTGGCTGGCCCTCACCTGTGGACGCCCCCGTTTCCAGTGACTTGACTTCTTGTCCTGGCAGGCCCAAGGCTGCATAGGCTCTGCTCCTGACTATGAAAGCTTGAGCATCCCATTTTGCAGGCCCTCCATCTTCTCACCTGAGAAATGGGAATGAACAAGCCCTCCTTCTCTAGGTTGTGTGACAGCACAGGCAGCAGGCACCCTGGACCAATGGTTCCCCCTCCCATCCCCTTCCAGGGCCTCAGTGTCTCGTCGACGGGGGGCAGCGTCTCTGGTCTTGGCTGCTTGCAGAGCTGTCGGGGTGTCTCTGAGGGGACGGACGCGAGCCCACAAGCTAAAACACAGGCAGTGGCGGGGCAAAGGGAAGTGAGAGCCAGACCGAGTGGAGGGAGAGGGCCAGAAGGATCCCAAGGAGCCCTCTGGGGCGGAGGGGATCAAGAGGAGGGACGAATCCACCTCCAATTTTTAAAAGTAATCTTATTAGGTCGTATTTTACAGATCATATAATTCACTCATTTCAAGTGTACAATTCAATGGTTTTTAAAAGTGAATTTAGCAAGTTGTGCAGCCATCACTACACATCAGTTCTAGAATATTTTCCTCACCCCAGTGGGATGCCTCGTGCACATTTCCTGGTGACTGCCATTCTCCGACCTCTGTGGGGTTCTAGCTGACAGGAGGCAAGGCCTGCCCTCCTGAAGTGGAAAGGATAGGCCTCTGCGGGACCCTCTTAGGAGCTCTTGCCAAGTCAACGGACCCCAGGAACACCGCGCTGTGTCCTCCGCTGCCCTCTCCCCCGTCTGCCTCTGCCCACCCTCCTGATCTCTTCTTCCGCTCCCCTTGCTTGTTTTCTTGTGCCCAACCCTCTAGCCAAATTGCATTATTTCACTTTTTCCGTTCTCCAGACCTGCTTTGCACGTGCTGTACTCTCTCCCCGTGATGTCCTCTCTTACCCTCCCCATTCACCCTGCCCCACCATTCGGATCTGGCTAATTCATATACATATCTTGTGTGTGAAGGAGTATCTTACTAATTATCTTTCTATTGAGCTATAACTTAGACACAATAAAGTGTAGGCATCTTAAGTATCCAGCTCAGTGACATTTTATGTGTGTGTATGCCTATGTAATCACTTCCCAGAATATGACATAGAACATCCAGCTCCCCAGAAATCTCCTTTGTGCCCCTCACCCAGTTAGCGCCCCTCCAGGTAACCACTGTTCTGACTCCCGTCGCCATAGATTTGTTTTGCCTGGGTTTGAACTTCATCTCAATGATATCATACAGTAGGTACACATTTGTACCTGACCTGTTTTACTCAACATTATGTCTTTGTGATTTAACACATTGTTGTATGTATCATAGTCCATGCTTTTTCACTGATGTGTAATATTCCACTGTGGCAATATACCACAATTAATTTTTTTATTCTGCTATTGATGGATATTTGGATTCTTTCCATTTTGGGCTATTTCAAATAGAGATGCTATTAACATTTGTATGCCTGTCTTTTGATGGACATAAGCACTTATTTTTATTGAGTATATACTCAGGAGTAGAATTGCTGAGTTAAACAGTAGATATATGTTAAGCTTGAGTAGGATCTGCCGAGCATTTTTTTCCAAAGTGGTTTACCAATTTAAGCTCTTTCTAGTAAGATAAGAGAGTTCCAGTTGCTCCACATCCTTAATAACACTTGGTGTTATCAGTCTTTTTAATTTTAGCCATTCTGGCGATATATAGTGGTATCTCATTATGGGTTTAATTTGCATTTCTGTAATGACTAATGATGTTGAGCAACTTTTTGTAAATTTATTGGACATTTTGGTCTGATGAGTCTTTTGCCTATTATAAAAATTGTGTTTGTGTCTTTTTCTTATTGATTTATAGGACTAAAAATATATTCTGCATACAAATCCTTTGTCAATGAGAAGCATTGCAAAGAACTTCTCCCAGTCTGTGTCTTGCCTTTTCATTCTTTTCATGATGTCTTTTTATGAACAGAAGTTCTTAACTTTAATCAAGTCTAATTTATCTATCTGTTTTATGGTTAGTGTTTTTTGTGTGTCCCATTTAAGAAATCTTTGCCTCTCCCAGGATCTCGAAGATATTCTCCTCTGTTTTCTTCTAGAAGTCTCACATTTTTGCTTCCTCATTTAGGCCAATGATTCATATCAAATTAATTTTTGTGTGAGGTGTGAGATAAATCTTTTTTCTTTTTCTGTGTGGATATCCAATTGATCTGGCACCATTTGTTAAAAGACTATTTTCCCCACTGAATTGTAGTATCATCTTTGTCAAAAATCAGGTGACTATATATTTGTGGGTCTACTTCTAGCCTCTATTCTATTCCATTTGTCTATTTATCTAAGTTTTCACCAGTGAAAAGCTGCCTTGGTTACTGTAGCTTTAAAGTAAGTGTTGAAGTCAGGTGGTGTGAGTTCTCCCTAATTGTTCTTCTTGGACAAGATTGTTTTGGCTGTGCAAGGTCCTTTATATTTTCGTATGGATTTTAGAACCAGCTATCAATTTCCCCTAATCACACTTGCCGAAAATGTGATTGGGATTGTATTGAATTTATAGATAAATTTGGGGAGAAATCAAACCTTAATAATACTGAATCTTCCAATCCATGACCATGTATATCCCTCCATTTATTTAGTTTTTTAAAAAGTTTTCTCTCAATAGTGCTTTGAAGTTTTTAGTATAAAATTCTTACAGATCTTTTATTACATTAATTCCTAGTATTTGATATTTTATGCTAATTAAAATAGAATGATCTTATTTCATTTTCTAATCTTTTCTGCTAGTGTACAGAAAAATGCAATTGATTTTTGTATATTTACATCATATCCAGCAACTTTGCTAAATTCCTTAACTATTTTTTAATAGTTGTCTTATAGATTCTTTTGACTTTTCTACATATACAAGCAGATGAGCTGAAATAATTACAGTTTTATTTCTTATTTTCCAATCTTCCTAGCTTTTCTTTCTTTTTCTTTCCTGATGGCAGTGGCCAGGACTTTCAGTACAAGGTTGAATAGAAGTTGTGATATGGAACATGCTTTCCTTTTTTCCCTTATTGGAGAGAAAACTTTCAAAACTTCATAATTAGATAAGATATTAACTGCAGTTTATTCATTTGTTTGCTTGCTAAGGAAGTTTTCTTCTATTCCTAGTTTTCTGAGTTTGTATGTATGTGTGAATATATCTTAAATTTTATCAGATAGTTTTTCTGCAAAGGTTGAGATGTTATACGGTTCTTCTCCTTTATTCTGTTATTATGGTTAATTATACTCAGTGATTGATTTTTTTGAGTATTAAATCAAATTTGCATTCCTGGGATAAACTTCACTTGGTCATCATGTATTCATAAATATATTGGATTCTATTCATTAATATATTCTCAGGAATTTTGTTTGTATGAACGTGAGATATATTGTGCAGCTCAACATATCCAATGTATTCTTAATTATAGATATTTGATTTTGCAGTTCCTAAATTTCTATTTGATTCTTTTTTATAGACTCTACTTCCATTAAAATAATCTTTCTCCCATTTTTCCATCTTTTACTCTATTTTTTTTAAACACACTGATCATAGTTATTTTGAAGTCCTTGTTGGCTACCTTAAATATCTGGGTCATCTTTAGGTCTGCTTTTAGTTACTATTTTATCTTATGGTTACCAGTCACTTTTTCCTGATTCTTTGTCTTTAATTTTTTTTTAATTCTGTGAATGGTACACTGTAGAGAATCTAGATTATGTTACCTCCCTTTAAAGAAGGCTACCTTTTCTCTGACAGGTGATTAAAATGCTGGTGAGACCACCTAGATCTTCCCATTGCTTGATTTGGAGCTTGGTTTGCACAGGTGTCATCTAGTTTTGCCCTCATTCCTTGGGTGCAGTCTTTACTCCTAGGGCATGGATTTTCTGGGGTCTCAACTGAAAGCCCACAGTATCCATTAAAGTTTCTCCACTCTGACTGGGCAAGAACCCCAACATCTCCCGAGCACTGAGCGGCCTCTAAAATCTCTGCCCTCAGTGGCTGTTCTGTGATAGATTTTCCAGGGTCTCACTCTGTGCATGTACGGCTTAGGAGTCAGCTGAGGACCTGAAGGAAACTTTCAGCAGGGTTTGGGAGCTCTTTCTCTGTGGCTGTCTCCTTTCTGCATGTCCCCACCAAATTCTAGCCATCTTTGCAGCCCCAGCTCCAATCAGTTTCCTCCACCCAGAAAAACTGCTACTCTCTATTTGGACTCTGTTCCCTGTGCTCAGTAAGGAAAGTACCCTCATAGAGAGAGCCAGGTGAACGTGGGGTTGGCACCTGTCCTTCCCTCTTGTCCAGTACTGAGCTCTGCAGTGACCTCCGTCCAGTGCCTGCACATAGTTGTCATATGTTTTGTCTCACGTGTACAGTTGTTAACAGCTATAATTGAAAGTCCTCATTCATATTCTTTTATCAACTTAGATACCATTTCCTCTGAGAAAACATTTATCAAACTGGATAGTAATTGCCTGTTTCATTGTCTTTCTTCCTGAAATCAAGGGTGCAAGCCCTGGCGTTTAGTAGATGCTCAAAAGAACATACTTTGCAAGGCTGAATTAATTATATGAACCTCTCTCAACCAGCCCAGACATAAGATGCACAGCATCCAGATTCTTTACGTTGTATGAAGGATTAAAGATTAAATGCAACTGGCTTTTCCAAGATAGAATTTATTTTGACCAATATTTGTTTATTAAGCTTCTGTTAAGAAATTTTACTAGACTCTGCAAAATTTTGGTATGAGTAGATATGGTTTTACTCTCAAATAACTTACAGATCAGTTGAGGAGACAACACTAATATCCTTGAGATAATTAAAAAAACAATACAAGACAATGTTAATTATGTTCATCTTTGTAAGGCCACTTTCTCCATGAAGGCTTTCTGGATCCTTCTCCTAGCCTAAAATGGCCTTAGCTTCCCCAAGCCCTCTCTCTGATGGCACGTCTCACGTCCTACCTTGTGTTGGAGTGGCTGCGGCCCGTGGCCCCTCTACCCTACTGGACACCAGCTTCATCTCCCCGTGCCGGAGAGCAGCCGCCACAGTGTCTTGCTCACAGCCGGAGCCTGGAAGGAGTCGTCGCTGTGCCTGGACTCTCTGGGAGGGCTTCAGAGGAGACGGGCATTGGAATGGGGTTTTGGAAGTCGCTCTTAGAGAAGAAGAAAGCTATGATAGAATTAATTCCTGGTGACTTTTGCTGGTCTGAGTTCAGCCAGAGGTATCACGGAAGAGAGCTGGTGCTGCAGGCTGGCGGGGTCACACCCGCTGCGGCCGCCTGGCCTGAGCGTGTGTACGGCCACAACTGAGCTGGGAGACAGAGAGGCCTTGGGGCCCCAGGGACGGCACCTCATGCCGAGGGCTGGAGCACACAGGGCCTCTAGGAGTCTCCTTCCTCCCTTGCGTGGACCCTCTGCACAGCCTCCTCGGTCGCTTCCCCTCCCTGCTTCCTCCCCCGGCCCCCAGGTTTCCTGTCCTGTAGGCAGCACTCCAAGAGTTTATTCGGACATAAGACCATGTGGATGTTGATCGTGGGAAAAGCAGTGAGGCCGGTGTCGTTTGGGGAACGCTGGCCGGCTGTTCCATGCGACTCCAGGGGCACGTGTGGCGTCAGCTCCATGCCAGGAGGCACCTCAGGGGAAGAGCAGAAGCCAGCGTTGGAAGTCCAAGACTCTGCCGCTTGGAGGCAGCCCTCGGGAGAAGCTCTCTCAGCCTCCTGCACCCCTGTTTGCTCAGGTATAAAGTGGGAATAAACTTGCCCATCTCAGGGTACTACGCAAGATCAAAGAATACTCAAAACTCGAACGTGTTTTGTAATCTGTCAAGCAGGAAATGGAGGACTGAACTGCCCGCAGCCAGCGGGCAGCCAAACCTAAGGTCAGGTCTACGGAGGCTTGGTGGAGAGTCTCCCTCTGCCCCAGGCTCCTCCTGCCTCCGGAGCGGGGCCCTGGCTTCCGGCCCTCAAGGCAGAGGTGGCACACCTTGTCTGCATCTCCTGGGCCTGCACTGGGGCCAGGGAATCTGTGTTTCAAAGAGCTTCCCAGGAGACTCTAGCAGGGAGGCTGGGGCGTCTAAGGATCGCCATCTCCACTGAGGGTAGGGACATGTCGGTGGGAAGCAACATCACTCCCCAGCCCCTGCCCAAAATCCAGGTCCCAACACTGCCCCAGAGGACCCACAGCTGTCTCCCCGTGAGACACCAGCGGGGTCTGGCCCCCATTTACCAGGCTGTGAGCCTCCTTGCACATCAAGGGTGCCGAACCCTGATGTAAACAGCCGGAGGACAAGGGCACAGACCCCGTGGGGCTGCCACTGTATTTTCTTAACCCTTCCCCTCTGCCCACCGCACCCCCAACTCAGAACTCCCACTAGGCAGAGCTGGCTGTACCCCAATGTACATCTTGAACAGTTTTCCACATGCCTTGGTTTTAGCAACAATAACAACATTCACAGACACACAAAAAGGAAAAGAGAAAACAAATTCCTCTTGGCCTGAGTGTTCTCTGCCCCTGCTCTTTAAGCCCTTGTGTATTTTCAGAGGAATCTAATCCACATGACTCTCATGCGTATACATTGGAATCGTGAGGTCAGTTGGTTTTTAAGACCCTTTGATGTCCCAGAAGCGCTGGTGGAGGGTTTGCAGAGGGCATCTCCAAGCCTTTGGTCCCCTGGAGCAGGAAGCCTCCTGGTGCTGAGAAAAAAGAGAGCTGGGCCCCCCAAGTTTCCAATTTGTCACTGAAGCTCTTACGCCTGGAAGAGCAGCCTCAGCTCTCGGCCAAGTGGGGCATTTTGCCAGCCACCCTCAAGGGCGCTGGGGAGCAGGAGCCCGACAGCCCCCAGAGCTCCCTGTCCCGGTCTCCCACTCCCCTCTCTACTTCTGTACAAAGCCACCAGTGTTCTCAGTCTCATCAGCCCCACGTGTCCCCTTGTGGGGAGGGGAGGGAGGAGTCCAGCCCCAGCTTCCCGGCACCTGCTCACCTGGCCAGCTGTGCTGCCCTCGGGGGTCGCTACCTGGCGAGCAGAGCTTGGACACAGAGAGGGACAAGGGCAGTGAGAGGGAAGGGCCCTGGGGGCCGAGAGAAAATCCAGAAAGGGAGTCCAGTGGAGAGGGAGACTGAGAAGGAAGTTAGGGGAACCATCCCGGAGCCTCGGTCTCCTAAATGCCGGAGTGTCCTTATGAGAAACAGAAGCTTCTCTTGGGGGAAAAGGAGCATCGTAAACATAACTGTCATCCCTCTCAGCAACGGAAGGACAGACTTGGTGGCTTGGCTCATCCAAAGTCACAGGGAGTCCTAGACAGCCTCCCAACTCTTTGAAGGGTCCTTTTGGATTCTTTTGTAATAACTTAACTCAAGCCTTTGTGCCCAGATGCTGAGGGGTCTGTGTGATTAGATGCCCTACATACGGACTTTGAGGGACTGGGGAGGGGGACCCAGAAACCAGCCAGGCTTGGAAGCAAATCCTCCACTCTAGGCAAAGTGCAGGTCCTGCCAGGAGCCTGTACTTCCTCCCAAAGGCTTGGTGTCATTCGGGGGATGGGCCCCCTCAGCCCCTAAGGGGGACAAAGCTGGAATAGACCTGCCTGACACAGCTAGATAGCCCACCTCTCCCCGAAACCTCTCTTCAGGTGCAGTGTCTTCCGCTGGTGCAGACCCAGGGAACAGGGCTATCTCCTTAGCCTCAGGACAGGGTCACCCCCACCATGGTCCTCAGTGGACTCCCATTATAGAGGCAGAGGTTGGCTGGGGAGGGACAAGGTGTCTGGGAGCAGGCCCAGGAGGCATGGATGGACATGAAGTAAACATGGTGGGCTGGCCTTCAGGGCTATGAGACCCCCTGCGGCATCTCCCGCTGCCTGAGAGGGGTCTTAGAAATTATTTACCCCAATCTGCTTATTTTACAGGCGAGGAAACTGAGGCCCAGAAATAGAAAGAAACTACACACACCAAGGTCACACAGCAAGTCAGTGGGAGAGCCAGGACTGAAACCCAGGTGGCCCAACTCCCAGTCCCATTGCTTTCTACTTCCTGTGATATTTCCACCTGGCACTTAAGTGAAAACTGCCAGCGGGTTAGTTCCCCCGCCATCCAGGTCCCTTGTCTCAAGATAACTAGGTGATAGCTACCTAAACTAAATTCTAATTTGGGTAAGGCATTCATTCTATTACAGTGCCTTTCTGTACTGACCTTCCCAGATAGCAAGTTTGTATTTTCACCAGGATATTCCAAGTCTAAACCCAGAGGCCCACTGATGGTGGAATTCGGGGTTGACTGGAGAGGTAATCCATGAGGAATAAATCCATGAAAATTGGCTGTCAAGCGTAGGCCCGGGGGTGATGCCCTCAGGCCTGGACGTCCCTCCCGTCCCAGCTCCAGGGTTTCCCAGCCTCGCATTTGTGGCCATTTCTGCAGGGTTTAGCAGTGCGTCAGGGCGGGTGCAGACCTGCAGCCTCAGCAGATAAGAGAAGGCACACAGAGTGGCTCCTTACTGCAGGAAAAGTCTAGGCTTCAGAACCACGCAAACCTGGGTTCCCTTCCCTGCTCAGCCACTTGCCAAGCCTTGGGAACCTGAATCCATCACATCCACTCACTGCACCACAGTTTCTTCCTCTGCAAAATGGGCATGGTGATGCGAACCCCAAAGGGTTCTTGTGAGGAGACAGTGTGTGAAGTGTCTACTGTGAGCAGATGCTGGATAAGTTAGTCCCTACACTGGCCTATCCCCCAAGAAAGGATGTGGTGTTCCGGAGAGGTTTCGAGGAAAAGGACCCCCAGGACCTGCTGTTTGGACAGAATGACAGATTGTGTCCAAGTCTGTCTCTCCTCCTCGGAGGCAGTGCCGGTCGTCAGGCTGGGGCACCCTCAGCATTTGTTGATGTGGAATCTCTCTGAGGAACACCCTAAGCTCTTTTCCTGGCGCAGGCCCCCCGAGCAGGCTCCCGACACCGCAGTGCATAAATGCCCTCTGCTATTTTCTCTTGGAACAAATAAAATCCGGTACTATGACTCATTCTGGTTAAAGGATAAATTGCCACAGAAGCAAAGCCCAGGATAGGATGAAACCACCCGACACATGAGAGAGAGGGAGAAAGAGAGAGAGAAAAACTGTCCTCTGGGGAAATGTTGGCTCAGGGCCCCAGACCAAGCCACCCAGCAGACCCTGGCAGCCAGCACGTGGACAAAAAGAGAGCGAACCGGAGAGGGCTGCAGGAGTGGGAATCCAGACAGGGGTCCTCACAGGCAGGAACTGAGGGCACCTTGAGGCCCTCAAAAACACAACACAGCATTGAGAGCAGCCAAGGAGAGCCTGTCAGCCCCAGAACCCCACGAGAACTCTCATTTGAGACGCAGCCTGCAAAGGGCTCCCAGTGCTCCTGGCATCTCGGGATTTTTTTTTCTCTTCTCTCCTTGTTCTCTCACCCCCTCTCCTTTTTTTTTTTTTTTTTTTTTTTTAATGTCAAATCAACACAGGAACGTCCCAGAACTTGAAGAGTATGTCAGTGAGGGCCCAGGTAAACTCTGACACACACACAAACCGGTCACCCAGAGACGGAGCTGAGGCCAGTCCTCAGGGCCGTAGAAGGACCCCAGTGCTGAGCTCCGAGAGGCAGGGAGCCAACCATTGCATGCTTTGGGGGTAAGACGCACAATCTTGGTAGTGGAAACATTGAAAGGAAAGTTTCCTGGTTACTAACCTCCAAGAAAGAAAATAAATTTAATTCGAGCAGTTCATGGAAGCCAGAGGGATTTGCCAACTCAGCATCGTCTTTGCTCGCCGCCCCCCAACCCCAGCAGCCTGTGGTCTCTTCCACCCCCTCCCTGGTCTGACGCCAAGGCTGTTGGTTCTGTGACTCCAATGTCCTTCCTAAACCCAGGGCATGAGAGGGAGGGGGACTTGCTCGCAGGAGGTGGAGAGGAAACTAATGCTGAAATTCACTCTCTCTTGAGAATGGCTTTCTATGATTGCATAGGTTTGAATTTTCAAGACTGGTAGTTTTTAATTGCTCCGTGGAACTTTATCTGCATTACCACTAACTGACACTAGGGGGAGCAAGGCTGCCCGGTAACGGCTCCTCGCTCAACCATCTCAGCTTCCCACAGAAGCGTGGATGGCGCTAACTCTAGGCAGCGTGTGCTTCCAGTGAGGCTATAAAACGTGCAAAACAGAACTCCCTGTTGAAAACCACAAAGTGGAATAAACATGTTTTAAGGTTATATACAATTATAAAAACAAATCAATGTGCTATTCCTGCTTTTTCTCCCTCATCTGAACTGTGATCAATCGCTACTTAACCTTACCCTCGTTTTCTCCAGGCTTGGATAGAACACCTCGTTCTAACTTTCCCTAACTCCTTCCTGAAGAATCAAGGGCTCCTGGGGATTTCAGACTCTTTCAAATGGCTTTTCTTCTCTTGACAACTTCTCTTCCTGCACAGCTGCAACACTCAGGCACACGGCCAATGCTAAATACTTGTTATCGACTCGAGACCTGCTTGACAAAGTTTCTCTCATTTTCTGTTAAATTCTGAAATCTTCCCCCACTTTCTCTCGAGTTATTTTTTCCTGGTTTAGCTGTCATGAGTCACCCCAAGCCAATAACGCAGAGAGACATGGAGAAAGAGTTGTAGAAAAAGCCAATTAACAGACATGGAAAACGAAATAAGGAAAAGGGGAGAGGAGAGGAGAAATGAAATGAAGAGTAAAGAGCTAAGAGAGAGTGATGAAGGAAAGGGGGCTGTGAGCCCAGGGGCAGGGCTTGCCTTTTATTCATCTTTGCATCTTCCGTGCTTGGCACAGGACCACAGAAGGAGGAGAGAATGGCTCTGGAAGTCTGGGTGTGACCAGAGCTAAATCTCAGGGGAACTCAAAGCTGGATGTTCTTGTTATCGAGGGCCTGGGGACCATGGCCCTGTGTGGCAGAGGTCTTGAGATTCCCCGTCCTTTTCTTTCCCCTGCGAAGTTTGGAGGGGCCCCGCTAACACGAAGTCAGGAGAAAGAGCAAGTGGGTGGTGGACGGCGGTCTGGCCCAACCCCAGGCGGCTCACCCTGCGACACCAGCTGCTCTCTGCGCCGTCCAGTCCCCTCTGCCTCTCCCCGACCACCGAGGGAATGATCTCGCATAACCAAGGAGGAGGACGTTTCCAAAAATGCAGTGACAGCCTTCACCCTCCAGTGGTTCAAGTGGAGCCGCTGCCTCGGTTTCTTTATGGCTTCTCACAGTAAGAACCATGCTGTGCGAACAGCCATTGCCCACAGTCCGGGAGGGAGAGGAGGGAAGTCAATCTGAGCTCTGAACCGGAGGGAAAGTGCTTCGAAGGATTCTGCATGGCCAGTGATTCCTGATGCAGCCGAGGGCTCCCTGAGGGAAGGCACGGCTGCCTTCTGTGAGCTCTGCTCTCCTGCACCCAGAGGCGGGGAGAGGACCGGGTGGGACACTGAGGACGAAGAGCTGCGCCTTGGCGGGCTGGGGGACTTGGGTGGGTCACCCAGCTTCTCTGTGTGGCTGCTTCCAGATGGGACTGCTATCTCTGTCCCAGAGTTGTCATGAGGACTGAGTGAGTTCACGTCAGAGGACGCACCTAGCACACCCCCTGACTCAGCATAACCCCTCCCAGACGTGCATTCACGCTTGCGTTAATGCATTTGTTCACACTG
This sequence comes from Equus quagga, assembly GCF_021613505.1. Lineage (NCBI taxonomy): Eukaryota > Metazoa > Chordata > Mammalia > Perissodactyla > Equidae > Equus > Equus quagga. Next base: position 61,533,041 of record NC_060268.1, on the reverse strand, counting down.
AGGACTTTGAAAGTAGATGAACTCATGGCCCGGTGCTTGTTAACTGTTTCTCAATTGGGCATCCTGTGCCCGATTCCCACGTGACCTCTCTTCCGTTATCTGAAAGCCTGGTGATCACCCGATAATATAATCCAGGGGTTCCCAAAGCTGGCAGAACAGTTACAAAAAGAATTAAAAAGTGAAAGTTAAATTTAAAAAAGAGTTAAAAATTCAATTAAAGTTAGAAAAAGAGTTAAAGTTAAGTTAGAAAAAGAATTCAGATTCCTCAGCCCAATCCAAGACTTACAAAATCGGAATCTGTAGATCTGGCCATCTGTATTTTTAAACACCCACAGATAAGCCCAGCTGCGTTCTGGAACCCCTGACTTTATCCTTTCTCAGAGGTCTGTGAGCTCTCGTGGGTTCGTAGGCTAACTCCTCTCCAGGCTTATGTTGAGAGTGACCCATGATGCCTGAATCTGAAGGGGTGACCGGTGGCAGGAATTGAGAGGCACTGAAAATCGGGTGTGGGGGGGTAACCTGATCAGGGGGACAGTGTGATGTTTGTCAACCCACATGGACATCTGACCGAAGTCTACACTTCCGGCCACTTTAAATAGCGTTCTCTGGACCAGTGAGGGGAGAAGGGAGGGGATTTGGAATGTCAGGGAGGCGTGGGTGGGGAGGGAGAAGGGAGACGAATGGCCTGAGCCGGTCAAAGCTGCTCCACCCCAGCTCTGTGAAGGTAGGGACTTGTCTATCCCTCGTGTCGGGTCCATCCCGGGCCCGGCCTTCTCTATGAAAGGTGGGTTAGAATAACACACATGAACACTTAGCGCCATCAGCACTCGGCTGTCCTTCCTCCCTGAGGGCCTCTGCCCCTCTTCACCTGGGTGACACCTGGTCATCCTGCGAAGCTCCATCCGGGAGTCACCTGTTCCAGGAAGCCTCCCAGATGGCCGAGCCAGGGCCCGTCCTCGGTGCCCCTGCCATACCTGCGCACCCCTCTGGTCTTATTGCCTCCACTCCACAATCGGCGGGCATGGTCTCTCAGCCCCGTCAGACTTGGGTGTGGACTACGCTCCATTCATCTCTCAGTCCACAGGGCCCAGCGCAAAGCACTCAATGGCTGTTTCTTTGAACCAAACTTGTCCAAGCCTCTCATTTTGCAGATGAGGAAACTGAGGCCCAGAGAGGGTAGGTGGCTCACCCCAGGTCACTTTGCCCATCTGGGAGTGAATCGGAGTTAACCATACACGTGTCAACAGGCCCAAGACCGAAAAAAAATACCTGTCCTTTTGCCTCTGGACCTTTTCCTCTTTTTCCACGTTACCTGAGTCCACGTGGCTCATGGGAAGAGCAGTGGATGCAGTTGGAATAAAGGACCTCCCAGCTGTGCCTCAGTCTCTCTGGGCCTTCTTTCTTCTCCAGTCGAATGGGAATACCCCTCCTCGTCTGTCCCCCCAGCCACAGGAACGATGAAATGAGCCGTTGGGTGTGTGCGCTGCTCACACAGAAAGGATCCTCGTCCTAATTATGACCCAAAGGACGCGGGCCCACCAGCGCGGAGAGCAGGCATCCCAAGGCCCCTCTCATTCCTGCCAAGTAACTGCCGAGACACCGTCAGACTGGCACAGACCAAGAAAGCAACGCTACATCCCCCTGAGAAACATCTGCCCGAACTATTGCTGTGTTTATGTTTCGTTTTCAGAGGAAGCATTGTTATAAAACTGGAGGAAAAAAACCCTCTGAGCAGGACTTGGAAAAACAAGCAAGAGTTTATCAGACATTTTGAAAAGATAATGGGAGATTTGACAAAGTGGACTCAGCCTCTCTGGGGGACACCAGACCACAGCTGCCTTCCTGGGCAGAGGTAGGCCGGGCACCCCAAGGTTGGTGGTCCATCTGCAGACCTAGGAGAGCTCAGCCCAGCTCTGCTCTCAGCTCTACCCCAAGATGCAGAGTGAAGACTCAGCTCGTCATTGCAAAACCAGCAGCCTCTTCCATCTGTCCATCTGTTTATTCACTCAACAAACAAATACTGAGCCTTCACTGTGTTCAAGGTACTTTGACCAGCACTGAGAGGGAGATTTAAAGATGGACCAGGGTCTCTACTATCTAGAAGCAAATTATCTAAAGGAGAGGAAAAAACGGACAAGAGAGGTACAAACAAAGCATCATGGGAATTGAGAGAGAGCTTTCAGCTGAGAGATCAAGGAGGGCTTCCTGGAGGAAGAAGCACTGAAGGGTGGATGGAATGGGCCAGTGTGAGTTCAGGATGAGGGGGCTGCACGCACAGAGGCAGGAAGGAGAGTGCCAGGTGTGGTGAGGAAAAGACAAGTGGCCCGTGAGCCTGGCTTCGGGATGTGGGAAGGAGAGGGGCAGTGAGCTGAATGGCACAATCTGGCCATTCACAGTCAGTGGGTCAGCTTCTCATTTCCCTTCAAATGGGTTGAAAATGTCCTTTGTGGTCACCTTCCCTCACTCTTTCCTATTCTCGTCGGAGTACTTCTGCAACTTAGGAAAAAACGCTGTCTGGATGTAAGCTGAGGAGGACCCAGAAGTTTCCAGGAACAAAGCAGAAAGCCAAGCCTGTGAAATCAACATCTGAGCTGATGCTTGTCAGCAGGCTCTGTGCCCGAGATGGCAGGGGCGGGCCCCAGGGCCAGCCTGCACAGGAACACACAGGCTCTGTCCCCACAGCCTGCGTGGCTACACACAGCTACTTGCGCATGGCAGCTTTTTCATTCATTTGTGTGGTCACGTGCAGCGTAACGACATGTCGGTCAACAACAGCCTGCATATAGGATGGTGGTCCCGTAGGTTAGCACCATATGACCTAGGTGTGTCAGAGGCTCTGCCGTCTAGGTTTGTGTAAGTCACTCTGTGATGTTCGCATGACAAAATCACTTAACAATGCATTTCTCAAAAGATCCTTGTTGTTAAGTGATGCAAATACAGTATTGATAAAAGGCTTGTGCAGTGGGAAAAAATTTTTTAAATTACCTAAACATCTATCAATAGGAAAAAAGATGAAACAATTTAAATATCCATCAAGAGGAGAATGGTTAAAAAGACAAGTATAACACTGTGCAACCGTGTAAAGAATGAAGCAGAGCCATCTTACCTGTCTTTACCAGGCCCGCCCCAACGCCTGAGGGGCCTGGGTCTGGAAAGTAAATGGAGGCTCTGGCCCACGGCCCCTCATCTTTTCTTCCCACCTACAGTTATCTCTTGGTAATTGACGGGCCTTGCATGTGTGGACACCCCAGCCTGTCCATCTGAGCTCTGTCCACAATGCCCAGCAAGCAGCCCCCTCGGCTAGCCCCATTGGTGGTGTGAGCCACCATCAGCAAGACAGAGCCAGGGAAGAGGCCTGTCCTGGGCTGTTTGGGCAGGAGATTCTGGTACCCCAGGTACATAGAGGAGGCTACAGGCTCTAGGTGGCCTGTCCCCTGCACCCCTAGGACTCCTCTCCCCATAGGAGGGGGCCCAGCCAGAGAAGAGTCAGAACAAAACCCACAACGGGGGCCCCAGTGACCAGGTCTAAGTGTGGCATTGATATATACTGACACAGAAGGGTGTTCAAGTATAAAATAATTAGGTGAGAAAAGCACGCTACAGACCCTTGTATGTAGAATGACTCCGTTTTTTAAATTCCCTATGTAAATGCCTAGCCGATCGTCTGCAGCCCCGCTGCTGGTGGCAGTTGCCTGTGGAGGGCCGGGCAGAGCAGGGGAGGGAGAAGCCTTGCACATTTTACTTTGCACAGTTTTGCTCTATGAGCATCATACAACAAGCGTGTGTTACCTTTATAATCGAAACGAGTTTTCAATAATACTTTTTAAATAAGTGAGTACTTTTTTGAACCAGTTAAAGTAGGTATTTCTTATGTTGTCTTGTGACCAAAAGAAACAAAACACATTTTGTAAAGACCCCAATCTAGGACCATCCCTGGACAGCCAAGGAGGCTGCTGTGGTCATGACCCTCACAGGGAGGGAAAATTCCCTGGACTCACATGCTTTGTCCCTCGTCCAGAGGGCCTCAGAGCCACTTCCTCAGCAGATCCTTCACACAAGGGCTCCCAATCCTGCCTGTGCAGCTGGGGGCTTCTAAAAATAGATCCCCAGGCCCTGGGCCCAACTGACTGAACCAGAACCGCCAGGCGCCAGGAACCTGCACTTGTAACTCCCCAGGTGTTCTCATCACCACCAAGGTCCAGGTGTCCCCGGTACGTGCAGCCCCATGTGGTGGATGGGGACACTGCGGCCCAGGGCAGCTAACAGCCCCGTCTCAGGCCAGGGTGCGCAGTCTCTTGGTTCCTCTGCTGGAACTTCTTCTCCTCCCGCAGCTGAGGTCACAGGTGTTGGGAGACCAACCTGGGCTGGCAGTCAGTGGTCCCCATTTGCAGGCTCCCAGATTCCAGGGGTCCCACTAAGGCGTGTGATTAGCTAATTCATTCGACAACCGTATTTTAGGGACCTATTCAGTGCAGGCACTGCTCTGGGTGCTGGGGTATCTAGAGCTGCCCACCTGGCCCACAGGGTCCTAGCTCCTCGGCAGCTCAAATTCTACTGGGAGAAAAGGATGATTAAAAGGTAGATAAAGAAGACAGCATCGGAGAGTGCAAAGGGCCACGAGGAGGATAAGGCAGGGTGGTGAGGCATGGAGGGACGCATGGTCAGGAAAGGCCTGTTTGGGGAGGTGACTTTGGAGCTGAGCCCTAAACGATGACCTGGCTGTGCACAGTGTTCACAGCAGCGCTGGTAAAAGTGAGGACAGGCTGGGGAGCAGCAGGGAGCTAATGGGCCTTGGGGTGAAGCGGCTGACCTCACTGGCATGGATTTGGCCCTTTGAGCCCAGAGAGGATTGCGGGTCCCTGAGCCTCTGCTTCCCCCACGTCAGCAGTTCTCACACTGGACGGTGGTGCTTCTCAAAGGGGAGTGCATATCAGCATCCCCTGGGGGCCTGTAACACACGGATGCCAGGCCCCTCTTCCAGCTCTCATCTGTCGGTAGGGCCCAAGATGTTGCATTTCTAATAAGCTCCCGGGGGAGGCTGACACTACTGGGCTGGAACCACCTTGAGACCCTCTGCAGTGCTGCAGTGGGCTGTTGGCTTCCTGTTTCCTCTATGAGGCTAGAGGCCCCCTGAAGGCAGAGAGATGCCGCGTTCACATCGTGCCCCCCGTGCTGGGTGCATTAGTAAGAACTCAATAACTGCTTATGATTCAATGAGTGAATGATGGTGTGGATCATCAGCAACATGAAATAATATATGTAAAGCCCTTAGAACTTAACAAGCACCACGTAAATGTGATAGTCAGGGTTCTCCAGAGAAACAGAACCAATAGAATGTGTGTGTACATATATATGGAGAGAGAGAGGATTGATTGATTGATTGATTGATTATAAGGAGTTGGCTCATGTGATCCTGGAGGCTGGCAAGTCCCAAAATATACAGGTTGAGTCAGCAATTCGGAGACCCTGGAGAGCTGACTGTGTAGTTCCAGTCTGAAGGTCAACAGGCTGGAGACCTGGGAAGAGCCGACGTTTCAGTTTGAGTCCAAAGGTAAGAAAAAACTAGTGTCTCAGTCTGCAGGCACTCAGTTAGGAAGGATGCTCTCTTATTCTGCAGAGGGTCAGCCTTTCTCTTCTATTCAGGCCTTCAGCTGATTGGACGAGGCCCACCCACACTGGGGAGGACAATCTGCTTTACTCAGTCTGCCGATTTAAGTGTTCATCTCATCCCAAAACACCCTCACAGACACACCCCAAATAATGTTTGACCAAATGGGCACCACATGGCTCAGTCTAGTTGACATATAAAATTACCCATCACAGTATGCATGTTTGTTTAAAATACACATGAAGGATTCCCATCTCCGATGGGAGTTTTATGGAGGCAGGGAGAGTAAGGGATGTACAGCAGAGGGGTCCTCATTTTTCGGGCCCCCAGGAGTCCAGGCCTGCCAGGCATGTGAGTCACAGAGAACCACAAGCCCCTCCAACCAGCCCACAGAAGACCTACAGGTGCCGTCTCCCTCAGGCAGGCCACCTCCAGCCGGTGCAGCCCTGTTACCGGACAAAGGGGGCGATTTGCTTGCCGCAAGACAAAAGCCGATCGTCAAGAGGCAAGATGATGGTGGAGAAAGGGCATTTTATTACAGCTTGCTAGCAAGAGGGAAGATGGCTGACTAATGTCCAAAGGACCATCTTAAGTCGGGCACAGAATCTTGAAGCAGTTATATAGGCCAGTGGGTTACAGGGGAGGGGTTAGGAATGTTGACCCTCTGGTGTTACAGACTGGGAGTTGCCACACCAGATCTTTCAGTTGTCATTGGTGATGGCTGTCAGCATAGACTTTCTGTTTGGGGGGGTCATCACATTCCTAAGGAACTCAAAAGAACGAAGTTATCGTTTTAGCGCAGCTGGGCGGTATATGCACAAGCAGGGGTCAAAAAATCTACAGAACAGGTGGATCTCCTGGAGGGTGCAAATCCAGCTGGGTTAGTTAGTCAGAGGTCATGCAAAGTTACAACATGGTCTCTTTTCTACAATATGGCTTCCCTTATGTCAACCTTGTGTTGAGCCACTTTCAGCCCCAGGGCCCTCCCCCACAGCATTCAGGTTTGCTGCGATCAGCACTTCCCCAGCCCCATCTTGAACACATTAGCCACCGCGCTCACGCCGGCTGGAGGAGATTCCATTTTCCATGGAGAGAGAGGGAGAGAAAAAACCTTGCTAAAGGAATACTCTCTCCTTTGTTCCCTTGAGTTCTCTGCTCCTCCAGGGGAACCCCACCGCCCCCACCCCTCGATGCCCTTATCTGATTTCAGGAAAGGACCATGAAGCCAGGAAATAATGGAACTGGGACCTGAGTGGGTTTGAGTGGAGGGGGCGCTGGGGGAGAGGAGCAGAAGAAGAAGGGAATGGGCTGAGAGAGGAGGGGGCAAGAGGCCCCTGGGGGACAGGCCCAGCTGGCTAGGGGAGAGCAGCCCCCTCCCCATGCTGGGCACTGCCCAGCCCCTAGAGCTGGGCTTTCTGAACTTCCTGGTCCTTCATAGTGGTGGAAAGAGCACTGGACTTGGAGTCCTAGCTCTGAAGCAGACCAATGTCTCTTTCCAGGCTTGTCACATCGGCCTTCTGAGCCTCAGATGCTCACTGCCCTTCCAGCTCAAAGCTGTCCTGGTAATCAAAATCAAGTGCGATTCAACTGCGTCAAAAGTTATTCACTAAAATAAAAGAATAATCAGTGGTAACTGGATTTCCTGGGATGTGAAGTCCAGGTCTTGCAGAGAGGGGCAAAGAGGTTGGCCAAGGAGGGCATTAAACCCACATGTTGCCTTTCCTAGGCAGTCAGTGCTGGCCTCTGGGCTCAGGGCTTCCTCCAGGGGCAGGCCCATCAGTTGCAGCTTTCCTCCTTCCTTCCTCCAGCATCTGATGGCCTTTTTGTGCCCATGGCCTCTGCTCACCCCATCTGCTAGGGAGCTAAGCTGCTCAGACCTGCCTCCCTAGACACAGACAGTAAAAGGCCAGGCTGGGCCTAGGTCCTCAAGCCCCTACTTCCAGGCTTTCCACCCTCCCTGGCTTGTGGGGAGCGCTGCCCTGGGATTCAGGATACCATGCACCAGCCCAGCTCTGCCACCGTCTGCTCTGAGACCTCAGACACAGAACTTCCCTGCTCCGAGCCTCCAATGCCTCACTGATGATGATCTTGGCCCAATGTTTCCCCCCAGCCCTGATGGTCTGCGAGGCCAGTTACCAGGTAACCAGAAGCATCTAGAGTGCAGGGCTCCCTGTCCAAGTGGCTGCTATAAGTGGGATGCACACAGATCAAAAGGATTTCTGTTCCCACAAGCCTGGGCCAGGGGACAGTTTTACACACTTAGTTAAACAACCAAAGAGAAATAACACATGTTGTCAGCAAGTCTGCCCACCACTCACGCAGTAGGTGTTTGCCCTTGATGGAGCCTGAGCTGGGGGGACATGAATCTGAATGAGAGCATTGATCCTGGATGCCATGTTCTTCTGATAGCATAGGAATATATGGAATTTCTATGGCTAATTTTAACTATTTGCTCTATTTGCTTTTTTTTCTTGCCTTACATATTTTAGTTAGGATGTTTTAAATACCTGGAAACTCAACTCAAACAGACTTATACAGTAAAAAGTAGTTATTGCTTATATATTTGAAAAGTCCAGCAGCACTTCAGGCTTCAGGTCTAGTTTGATCCAGGGCTTCACCATGTTATCAGTACTTTAGCTCCTTCTCTTGATGCTTCTCTCCATCCTCCCTCTCTCAATGTATCAGCTCATACTCCTTATCATCACAAGGTGGCTGCCAGCAGTTCAAGGCCTTGCATCTACACACTATGGCATCCAGAGAAAAGGGACCACTTTGGTCTCTGAGTCCCAAGAAGTCCTGAGATTCATGCTGATTGGGGTGACTTAAGTCATTTGCCTGCCCTAAGTCAATCACTGCAGCCAGGGGATCAAACTGGCCTGGCCTGAGGTATGTGCTTGGTCCTTAGAACCAGGAATGCAGCCAGAGTCCCTGGATCCTCAAACAGAAGTGAAGACTGTGGAGAAGAGGGCAATGGAAACCAGGAGGCAAGCAACATGGACTTTCCACGGAAGCTGGGTCACTGCGTTGAGCCGCCAGGCATGGATAAGACGCCATTTCTCAGCAGCCCCTCTCCAGGTGCTGAAATGGGGGCTCCCTTAGGCCCAAGGCAAAGCCAGAGGCTCCTGAAGCTGCTGCTGCTATAGACTGTCAGACAGAGGGTCCCACCAGTCCACGGGTGGCTTCAAGACCAGCCTGCGCGGGTACAGCAGGGCAGACGAGGATGTCTAGGCTCTCAAGAAATGACAGCCCGAAAACGCTGGCCATAGCAGGTGGCAGGGATTCCCTGCTGGTTTATGCGGGCAAGCCTGGGGTGATCAGCGAGGGCTTCCTGGAGAAGGTGGGAATTCCTACTGGATCTTAAAGGGATGGCCTCCAGAGTGGGGTGTGCACACCACAGGGGATGTGTGAGACAGTATACTGGAGGACAGAAATAAAATGATTCAAGTTCTATTTATGGTTATATTTTATCTGAAAAAACAGGATTACTGATATTTAATGTACAGACTGACAGTTGTACACTAGTATAATGTACACATATTGGGAGGATGTGTTACCCTTTTTTCTGATAGCAGAGTACAATTTAAAAGGATCAGAGACTAAAATTGCCTTGAAGGATGGACCAAGGATAAGCAGAAGTCAGGATGAGTCCCGTAGGAATCTCGATGGAGAGGGTGTGAGGTAGGGAGCGAGGGGCCCCTTCTCTCAGCCTGGGTCCCGCTGGGAGCCAAGGGCCCAGCGCCCAAGGGGCCATGTCCTGCCTTCCACAGGTGACCATCTCCATGGCGAGCCCCCTCCCTTGGCAAGGCCCTGCTTAGAAGGGTCCTACAGGGCTGCGGCTGAAGCATGCTGTCAACGCTCCCATCCACAGCAGCCCTGCGCCCCATCCCTTGCGGGAAGGATGCTAGTGCCCGCAGCCAGTGAGTCACGACATGCGGCCCATGGAAAGGGCCCGATGCTTGCTCGCCACGACCTTTGGGGTTTGCCGTGCCGTCTGGGGCCCACGCCAGAGGGGATAGGGTGTCTAGCCCCTGCGAGGCACAACAGGCCCTGAGGATGCAGATGGCTATATAAGGCTGAGGCTGCAGGAGGTGGCAGGGGCTGCCAGACCCCAGGAGCAATTTGGCTGGTCTCCGTGGTGATGCAAACATTTTCCCTGCACTCCACAGCGGGACTGAATCATCTCCTCAAAACCTCAAGCCCGACAGGCACACGTAATGCCGAGACTCGAGGACGGCAGACAGAGCTAACCCAGGCACCCACTTCATGATGAAGAAATTTGGGGCCACACAGAGAAAGCTGTCCCAGGAAAACTAGTGCCAGCCCGGCCACAGACGAACTGTGGGGCCTGGGTCAGCTCCCTTCTCAGGGCCTCAGCTTCTGCATCTGTAATAGGGAAACAGTAAGCCATGACCCCCCGAGTGAAGGGCCAAAGACACCCCGAGAAATCCAGTCCGGGAGAATGGAGAGGGGCCACAGCGGGCAGCCCTGGTTCTTTGAAAAGGACAAAGCCTAGGCTTGTAGCAAATTTGGGGTCACAATGACTTGGTAGATTTACTGGCAGAGAGTCACATGCTGGCCATTGCCAGAACATGACTTCTAGGAAGCCACCAGTCTTCGTACATAGCTTATCTAGATACAGCCCCTTCGGTTTCTCGATGCCTTTTGACATCTGTGACTTCCCACAGTGACCCTGGGAGGTAAGCAGTGCAGGAATCGTTAACCCCATTTCACAGCCAAGAAAACAAAGATCTGGGAAGTTCAGTGACCTCAAGGCCACACAGCCAGCTGGTAACAGAACTGGGATGAAGACCTGGCCCCTGGATTCTCAGCCCAAAGATCTCACCCTGTGTTGGGGGCCCCACCACGTCGCCATTAAGAACTCAGAATTCCTCTCTGTAAAATGGGCAGAGTTGTGAGGAGTCCATCTTGTCAGGCTGCTGGGGTGTTTTCTGGAAGACATATGAGGAGATGGTCTTGTCTGGAAGATGGTCATGGTTCTCCTAATCTAGAACCTGCTGTGCCTGATTCTCCCAGAAACACCCTGGCAAGTGTTCCTCAAAGGCACTCTTTCCGGAAAGCACTCACATTGGGCAGTGGTGTCCTGGAGGGAGCATCTTTCTGGAAGACTCGCTCACATATCAGAGTGACCTTGAAAACCATCGCAGCCAGAAAAGCAAGCTTGGAGTACAAACCTCATTTCCTGACCTCTCTCTCTCTCTCTCTCTCGGTTTTTGTTTTTTGTTTTTGGGGGTTTTTTTGCTGGAAAGAATGGAGCAGCCTTGACTACACAATCACTCGCAGAATTAAGTAGCCAAAAATCACATCGTCTAGACAAATAGAATTTATGGGTCCAATTAATTCCTGCTGGTCAAAAATAGACATGCTTAATAAGTGGATATATTTAGAATCTGTCATTATCTGGTTCCCGGGGGAGAAACTGCAGCTCTTATTTCACAGACTTAATTTCAAACAGAGCTCTGTTAACTCCCACTTCAGACCTCCCTCTCTTTCCTGACAGCACCCAGCGGGGGCAGGGGGGAATTTGACCACAAGAAGCCACTGACGTCCTGCGTAGCCTGAACCTCCAGGCCCATCCCCTCTCAACCATCCTTTGTGTGTGTGTCTGTGTGTGTGTGTGAGGAAGAGTGGCCCTGAGCAAACATCCATTGCCGATCTTCCTCTTTTTATTTGAGGAAGATTGTCGCTGAGCTAACATCTGTGCCAGTCTTCCTCTATTTTTTTATGTGGGATGCCACCACAGTATGTCTTGACCAGTGGCGTTAGGTCCACGCCTAGGATCTGAACCAGTGAACCCCAGGCCACCAAAGCCAAGCGAGCGAACTTAACCACTCGGCCATGGGCCGGCCCCAGCCCTCTCAACCATCTTAAATCGGAAAAACAATGATTGCTTCTTCTTTGGGCTGCACTGCCAGGGCTGGGAGGCTGCTTGGCGAGCAGGACTCCAGCAAGGTCTCCTCGCTCCCAATGTCTCACTCGTGCCTGTGCCCCAAGTGCCACTGCCACCTATTCTCTGCCCCTCAGGGCCTGGGATCCCTCAGGGCTGAGTGAGCTGTGGCACCCCCTGCCCTTACAGCACAGCTGTCCCTGGAGGGTTCCGTTCTCCAGTCACGAGGGCCTGAGCAGAGGCAGTTGCAGCTGAGAGCGACTGGCACCCGGAGCCTCGAGGGTTCCAGAGATGCCAGAGGTGGGCAGCACTGACTGGCAGGTGGGCACCAGAGGGACACATCGCCCACTTTCAGGGTGTCACTTCTCATCAGCACTGGGTTCCGGCTCCCTCCCCAGGCCGCTCTGGGCTGCCCTTGATGGTGCTGCCCTCTGGTGGGCTGGAGATGGGGCATGGAGGGGGCTTAGGAGCACTAGGGAGAGGGCCTGGGCCGGCCAGTCTGAGATGGGATTCTCCCTGGCTTCAAGGGAGGTGAGTCCCCAGCCCTTGCCGCCAGGGCCACGGGCTCTGCATCCCAGGCACTGCCAGGGCATTGCCGGGTCAAGAAGGAGTGGCCCTCATTTCTCTCTATGCATGCGTGTCAGCAAGATGTGTTAGTTTCCTGTGGCTGCATAGCAAATTCCTGCAACGTAGTAGATGGCTTACAGAAACAGAAATTTATACCCTCAGGCTCTGGAGGCCGGATGTCCACAATCAGGGCATCCACAGGGGCTGAGCTCCCTCTAAAGGATCTGGGAGAGAATCCTTCCTGGCCTCGCCTGCTTCCTGTGGCCCCAGGCATTCTTTGGCTTGTGGCCGCATCCCTCCCAGCTCTGGCTCCGTCTTCACATAGCTTTCTCTGCTCTCTTGGTCTCTCCTTTGTGTGTTTCTTGTAAGGACACTTGTCTTGGATTTAGGGCCCACCTGGGCAGTCCAGGATGATCTCATCTCAAGATCCTTCATCACAACTGCAAAATCCCTTTTTCCCAATAAGGTCACAAAGGCCTAGGCTCAGGGCAGAAGCCCCAGCTGGGCAGCTGCCCCGGCCGCTCTTTAGCCCTGCTGGCTGCCATGCCACTCTGAGCAAAGACTTAGTGGCTCAGGGGACAACCACAACCCTGAGCAACATGCCCATATCTGGGTCACCAGCTGAAAGGCTGTCATATAAGGTGAGGAATGAGGCCACCTGCAGGCAGTGACAGATGGCCAAAACTCTGGCTCCAAAATCCTCCTTTCTCTGCGTGAATGACCACCATTGCCACTCTCCCTCCAGGGACAAACTCATAGTCCCTCATTAAGACCAGCTCGAGCCTCACTTCCTCCATGTTGTCTGCCCTGCCCTCTTCTCCCGAGGACTGCCTCCACCCCACTGGCTGCAGGGCACTGTGGTCTTCATCTCCGTATCGCCACATTCTGGCAATGGCCTGCATAGACCACAGGCCCTGTGACTTTACGCGGAAAGCCCAGCATCTCCCCCAGAGAGAGAAAAGCCCCTCCTCCAGGATTCCCTCCCGCCCTCCCCACCCCGTCTTCCCCTCAACACTGCCCTCCAGGTTCCAGTCTTTGCCAGGAGAGTACCTCCCTCAGCATCTTTACTTGTCTTCTCTTCCTTCCCAGGCTGGTCGTGGGCGCTCCATTGGAAACCAACGGCCACCAGAAGACAGGGGACGTATACAAGTGTCCGGTGACCCAGGGCAACTGCACCAAGCTCAACCTGGGTAACTTGGGCTGCTAGCCTCTCCACGATGAGGCCACCATTGTCCAGGGTGGGGCAGGCGCTAAAGCACATCCACGCCCGCAGTCACGCTGGCTCCTCACAGCTGTCCAGTGAGGTGACCCAGCTGGTATCGCTGCCCCATTTCACAGATGAGAAAACTGAGGTCAGAGAGAGAAAGCGACTTGCCCATAGTCACACAGCTTGTCAGGGGCCAGCTAGGATTCAAACCCAGGCCTCCAGTGTCCCAGGCCACTGCTTTCTGACCTATCCACTGCCCCTCAACTCAAGGTTTCCTCTCCCAGCAGGAGAAAAACACTGTCTGTCTTCTTTCTGATTTTGAAATAACAACAATAGCGAAAATTCATCCATTTCATATAATGTGCACCGTGTGCCAGGCGCTGGTTTTTTAGGTATTTTGACTCATTTAATCCTCGCAACAACCATATGAGATTCAAGCACTTAACAAAGGAGGGAATGCCAGCCTGCAGAGGTGAGGGGACCTGCCGGGGTGGCCCAGCTCATAAGCAGCGAGGGGGGGATGCCAGTGCAGGCAATCCACAACCGCCCTTAACCACCACACATGCTGCCTTTCTGAAACCGGGGCTTTGTTCCTCTCTGGAGAGCCTTCAGGCCCAGGGGAGATGCCGTGAGCTGCCTCACGCCCTCCAAGCCCTCGTAAAACCTGTGTGTGTGTGCACACGCATGCATCCACGAACACACACACACTTGCGCCTGGGCCATCGCCTTGATTTCAGAAGAAGGAGAAGTTCCATTTGGGCTGAGAAACCACACTCCCAGGCCTTGCCCTGGAGGACTGGCCGCCCCTCCCCCAGGAGGGGAGCCTCTGCCCTAGAGCAGCATCGTGGGGCTCCCTGGGGAGGTGGGGACGGGAAGCGGGGGCCTGGTGGGGGACATGGCAGAGCTTCAAGAGATAAGATGGACGAAAAGGCCCACATCAAAGAGAATGCCCGAAGACTCAGATACCCGGGCCAGCTGTCCCGTCACGTGGTCCGGGATGCTCCCGCTGTCCACAGCTGCGTCAGTGCCACGGATGGGAAGTTCAGACCCCAGCTGGGGCCCAGACTCCAGTGAGGAAACAGTCTAGGGGAGGCGGGAGCCTGGCCAGCGGCTCAAGAATCCCAGTCATCCCCACCCTGAGAATGCAGGCTTCTGAAACAGGCCAAGCTGCGTTCTCCTTCCAGCTGTACAGTTTCCTCATGGTGTGTCCATGGGGAGCTCACATCCCCTCTCTGAACCTCGGTTTGCTCATATGTAAAGAGAGGAGGTCAACTCAAGGACCTCAGGATCCATTCCAGGTCAAATATGTCCCCCAACCTGTGCTGAGCACCCAGTCTATGTCAAGCACTGTGCTAGTTACTGGGGATACAGCAGGGCTGTCTCCATGGGCTCTGCTGGGAGGGGACGGTAAGCAAGTAGACAAATTAGAAAGCAGGGATAAATGCTGTGCCATCAACCGGAGTGCTGTGATAAGAGGAGCTGAGCAGGGGTGGGGTTTCTATCTTAGCAAGGGGGTCAGGGAAGGCCTGTCTGAGCAGGTAACACTTGAGCAAAGGTTTGACAGTGAGAAGGAGTCAGGTGGGGCATTCTAAGCAGTGGGTGAGCAAGTGCAAAGGCCCTGAGGTGGGAATGAGCTTGCTCTGAGGATGGAAAGACGGGCCATGTGGCTGGGGCAGAGGGAGTGAGGCGGGTGGTGGGAGAGGTGGGCTCTGGGCTCAGGGCCTGGGCCCCTGAGAGAAGCTCCTGCTCCAGGTGGGGACACAGAGGAACTGGTCATTTCATTTCCTCTGTTGCTCTGGTTTCCAGTGTGGTCCCGATTTCCCTCCAAAGGAGAGGAGCCCCTGCCATGAAGCTGGCAGACCCTGGGAAACTGCCCTGAACCGGGCAGATACGGGAGGCCGCAGGCAGCAAAGGGAGACAGAGGAGTGCTGGGCAGGAAGCCCCTGTTTTTGGGCAGTGGCTCGGCAGGAAGCCTCTCCGTCATTTTACCCCACGGTGGGAAGCTCGAGGCCGGGAAACCTGAGTCCCAGGTTTTCCAGGCTCTGAGTCACACTGAGTCAAGGATGTTCTTTCCTCTCTCCCCAGGGAAGGCTAAGTGGGTGTCAGTCATTCACACCTCAGTGTGGGAGAGTCCACCGCGGGCACTGTCTTCCCAGCACCTGGATGAAGGCAGGGTTCCACCGAGGGCAGAGGCTGTGGGAAGGGGTGTGATCTGGAAGGCAGGCCTGTGTGCAGACAGGCTTGTGCCCCTGGACCCTCACAGAGACCCGCTGAGAAAGGTGTTAGTGTTCCGGCTCTCAGAGGGGCAGACTGAACCCAGGAGAGGTTAGCGACCGACTGCCCCAAATGCAGGAAGCCAGTATGCCGTGGAGCCGGACTCGAACCTGAGTATGTCTGACTCCGTCTGACTCCAACGCAGGGGTCTTCCCTACCGTGCCCTCTGCTTCCGGGCCCGCACAGTTTCAGTGAGGACTTAGGTCACTGAGACGAGGCAGAAGGAGAGAGGCAGGGTGAGGAGCGGGATGTGCCCCCTACATCAGTGGGGGGCAGCATTCTCCAAGCCGCCGAGGGGCGGAGGTGCCCAGTCAGGGCTCGGAGCTTCCTCTCCAGATTCCTCACTACCATCCCACTGCCGCCGCAGGCCTGCCATCAGACGGGAGAACTCAGGTGGATGTCAGACGGCCTGGGTTCCAGTCCCCCTCTGTCATTTGCCACTCACTGGTCTAGTAGGAGTCCCTGCCTCTCTCTGCCCCTCAATTTTCTCATCTGTAAAATGGAAATGGTGACTCCTGGGCCTCCCAGGACCCAGAGGGGATCCTGGGAGGACACGTGGGGATGGTACTTTTTAAATGATAAGGCACCATAAAAACACCAGGGTTATTACTTTTTTTTCTCTCTGCCTTTTGTGGACAGACAAGACAGAAAGCAATCCCAGTCACTTGCAGCACAGCCTCGAGGGGCTGGGTCTCATAAAGGAGACTCACTCCCAACTGAGGGAACCAAAGGGACAAGCAGCAAACACAGCTGCCCCCGCCCAGCCACGTCCAGTCAGGAGCCTGAAGTCCTGGTCTCTGCGGAGGCCTGTGACCCGAAGGGCAGGCCAGCTCTTCACGCTTCCCATCGCCCACCAAGCAAAACGCAGACCTTTCTTGGTCCAGGCCTCCCAGGTCTTTAGAGATCCCGCCCCTCCCCCAAGCAGAGACGTCTAGGTCCTCACACGGCAGGTCAGGACTCGCTCTTGGCTCAATCTAATGCCCAACTCGCTTCCCCTAATCTCTGCCCCACCACGTGGCCATACGGGTGCGAGAACGTGCACACACGCTCGTACACACCACACACGTCTGGGGAATTCAAGCTCCCTTCCTTCCCTTCAGTGGCCTGGCGGAAGGATCTCATAAAACCTTCGCCATGTAACTCTGTTCCATAATTCTAACCTGCCAGACCCTCTCCCTAGACCGTGTTGCTATGATCCTGCCCCTCAGTACCTCTCCTGGCAGCCAACCACAGAATGGCATTCTTGGGCAAGACCTTGAAGCCTCAGGAAGTTCTCATTAAGTTGGCTATTCATTACTTGTGAGAGAGAATCAGCTGTCATGCATCAGTTTGTCAGACAAGCAGAGAGGCGGGCCCTGAGAGAGGAGGGCACGGGGCTGGCAAGTGCTGATGACAGGTTGGCTCGAAGGAAAATGTGGAGGGGACACTGCACAGAGAAGCCAGCCTAGGTGGGGGGCCCTGGTACGTGGGGGGTGGGACTCAAGGGGAATGCTGGCGTCCAGTCAGATGACTGAAGGAGGGAAAGCTCCAGACTAGGGGATGGAAGGCTCTGTTATGTGTGTACTGTGTGACTCTGGGCAAGTTGCTTGGCCTTTCTGAGACTTGGTTTCCTCATTTCACAAGGAGTTGTGAGGAAGTAACGAGACCGTGTCTGGCAAGGGCTTCGTAAACTGTGAAGGGCTGCACTAATGCACGGGTGAGGGAGGGGCCCAGAGGGCTGGGAGAATCAGGAGGACTCTGCCTGGCACCCGCCCTGCCACAGGCCCTTCTGGTAGCCGGCGGCAGCAGGCTCTGGGCCGAGGGCAGTCCGGAGGGGCTGTAGGCTGAGCTTGTCCCTCCCACCCCAGGAAGGGTTACCCTGTCCAACGTGTCTGAGCGGAAGGACAACATGCGCCTCGGCCTGAGCCTGGCCACCAACCCCAAGGACAACAGCTTCTTGGTAAGAGCCACCCCCCACCCTGTCTGAGCCTCAGCCCTTCCTGCCCCACGCACCCTCTGCTTGAGGCTGGGAGAGGCACAGGGTGACGGAGCATGTCCCTACACACACACCCACCCTCCACCCTCCACGCTGCCTGTCCACACACGCTCCAGGCAGCAGCTCCTCCGCCAGCTCCCTGTCTGTGCCCTTCTGCCTGCTGTGCCCTAAATTTTTGAGGGGAGACAGTCCAGACAGCAAGAAAGATTGAGCCGTTTGGTATGAATACCTCCAGGGTGAGGGGGGCAGACAGCATGAAAGGACCAGGGATAAATAAAGATAGCCGACAATTCGATGGGGGGCCTCGCCCTTCCTTTAGGGAGACAAATTTCTAAAGCAGAGGTCGAACCGCTGCTCCAGGTTTGATCAAAGAAAAAAGACACACCACACCCCCTGAAGAGACTTTGAAAGGAAGCCATAAATGAGTGAACACAGGTTTGCGACAACCGAGGAAAGAGTAGGGTAACGGGTCACCCGGACTGCGTGGGATTAGATGGAAGGTGTCCCAGAGGAGGTCTCTGTTTTGTTTTTAAAGAAGAGACAGGTCTTAGCAATGAAGAAAGAGGAGGGAGTATTTGGGCTGAGGTGGGAGAGACATTCATTCATTTAGACAACAATTTTTGGGAGCACTCACAATGTACTGTGCCCACTGCCGGGCACCAGGGAGTCAGGAGTCAGAGCTCCTCCCCCAGGAGCTGACATCCTGATTAGGGGAGTAACAGTAAGCGAGTGAGTGATGTCAACATGACGTCAGGACAGAAGGGCAGCAGGGGCCGAGCAGGAGCTCTCTGAAACCCGCCCAGGCTTTGCGCACAGCAGGCGAGTGAGTGCTGGTGACAGCCGGCGTGATGGATCTGCAGGGCCTGCTCCTCCCCGCCATGTGGGAGTGGCCCCCCATGAGTTTGGGGGATGCTAGGGGTTCAAAACAGGATCCTTCTGGAGCTGATAGCTCCTAGAAACAGCTGCGAGAGAGGATTTCAGAGAAAAATTACCCTAGAAAGCCCACTAAAATGCACCACTTGTTTTAAGATGGGAGGGCTGTGTTACTCTTGGCTCTTGTCCGTCAGTCCATTTCTGTCTACAGACGAGACATCTAGGGTGTGAAGCGCCAGACACCCTGGCAATGAGATGACTTGGATGCTCTGGGACTTGAGCAGAATGTAGTAGCTCTGCCAGGGAAAGTCCTGAGGTGCCTCGATGTGTGGTCAGCCCATAGCCGTCCATCCTCCCCAACCAAGGCAAACAGGACCCCTGGCCCTGTGCACACACATGCCTGTCAGGAGCCTGTTGCTACTCCCCCTTCCCTCTGAGGCTCCTTGTTGCGTTCCTACTAATTTGAATTCACCCACTTTACAAAGTGGGATGAAGGCCCAAGAGGGATGGTGTGACATACCCTCTGGGGTCTATGTGGGTAGTTTAAGTCCCTGGTTTATAAATAGCAACTTTTTTTAAACTCATTTGCCCATCCGTTTATTCATTCACTCATCAATCCATCCCCCAATAAATGATCCTTCCCTCTATTCATCCATCCATCCATCCCTTAATTCATTCACCCATTCATCAATATATCGATCCACCCCCTCATCCTCCCATCTAATCATCCATCCTTCCATCCATCCCTTCCTACCTCCATTCATCATCCATCCAGCCACCCATCCATCCATCCATCATCTTTCTATCCACCCATCCACCGATCCACCCATCATCCATCCATCTACCCATCCACCCAACCATCCATTATCCATCATTCACCTTTCCATTCTTTATTCTCCCTCTACTTCCAAAAATAATTTACTGCAGCTTCAACAAAGGACACAGATAAAATAAAATCTTTAAAATCTGAGTATAAAAAAAGACAGCTAATTAAAGAAAGGTATTGGCAATAGAATAATTATTCTTCCAAACCAAAGAAAATTACAACACAAAATTTAGTCCTGAGTTTCCTGGCAGCAGGACAAAAATGGAGACATGGAGCTGGGCTTTCATTTTTAATAACCCTGACTCTGAGAGGAACTCTTCACTCAGTCTTTAAATGAGGAGTTGATATCAATGTTTTTGGTAGCAGAGAAAGAGCAGAGGTGTTCTTTTTTCTTTCTCTAACAAGAGCCATGGCATGTTGTTGGGACCCAGTCCTAGAAATATCCCAGTAAGGACCTTCAGTGACCTGTTCAGACAGAGGGGCTATTCTAGTTACCTTGAAAGGTCCACTCCCCTGGATGAAAAGGCTTTCCCAGATCCTGTGTGGGGGGTGGGGTGGGCAGACTGAGTGAAGGAGAGTCACAACCCTAGAAGATAGGATAGAAGATGGCACCATTGAAAATAGAACAAAGGACTCTAAGATTAGTTTTTCCCCATTCCACCTGAAACCAAGGGAACTGGTACACCTTGTAGCAAAAGGGAATTCAGTTAGACTCAAAGAAGACCCTCTAAACCCTGGGTGTTTGTCTTGAGTCTTGGAGGTTGGGTCTGGACTGAAGGCTGTTGGGCCTGGACGCACCCTGAGGCCCCCCACTGACTGGGGGTCTGACTGTGCTTCCTTTACAGGCCTGCAGCCCCCTCTGGTCTCACGAGTGTGGGAGCTCCTACTACACCACAGGGATGTGTTCACGAGTCAACTCCAACTTCAGGTTCTCTAAGACAGTGGCCCCAGCTCTCCAAAGTAAGTGGCTTCTAATCTGCAGACTCAGGCTGAGCGGCCAGCAGTCTGTGGGAGGCTCGGGGCTCTGATCCCCGCTGTCCTGCAGCTACAAGGCAGCACTTAGACTCTCACCCCACCCTGCTCCGGCTCTCTGGGTAACCTGGGACCACTCGCTTCACGTCTCAGGGCCTCTGTGGCCCACCCTCCCACACGGAGTGATGGTGGGGGAGAAATGAGCTGAGGTTAGGAAGACAATCCTGGCAGACAGCGAGGCTCACTGCAAACACACCTGAGTGGGGAAGAACTTGCTGGGCCACCATGTATATCAGGCAAGCTGTGCACTGCACAGGGGACGTCGTTCGATTAGACTATGGTGTGAATGGTGCCCCCTAATGTTATGCCTTGCTGTTGTCTGTGGATAGGGGGCCAGTGAGAACAGAAATATCCCTGGTAATAGACCCATCAAACCCATGTTCCTGGACATCAGGAAGCTCTGCCCAGCTTGCCAGGAACTTCACGGAACACAAAACCTCCCACGCACTCCCCACCTGCCAAGAAAATCTGGGGAAATGATGCTGAAACCTTGTCTCCCTCGAGCCCAGGCTGCTTGGCTCCGAGCCTCACTATTTCCTCTGGGCTGAATACCATCACCCAAGCAGCTGCTGCCCGTTTGATTGAGGGTGAGAGGATTAGCACTCCAGCTAGCCCGCACCTCCCTCCAAACAGCAGGGCCCAGTCCGAGATGGAAAGATGGTACCTGAGTTGGGGGAGGAAGCATCAGTCCAGCAGGGGCTCGAAAGTGGTCCTCTTATTGCAATGAGGAGGTGTGGAGTTTATTCACACAAAATGGCAGAGAGAAGGACAGTGCTGGGGCTCAGGAAGAGGCTCAAGGTGAGTCGCCCCACGCCCAGGGCTGCTCTTTCCTCTGGGCCAGGGTGTGACCCTCCCAGCCACCCAGAACCGCCTGTGGGGGAGGCTTCCTCCCCTGACTGACCAGCAGCAGTGCCCAGGAGCTTACTGGACACAGATTCCAGGGCACTCCCCGTGGAGGTTCTAATGCAACAGGTCTGGGATATGCCCCGGGGTGTCTGTGTGTGTGTGTGTGTGTGTGTGTGTGTTTCAGTGGGGTGTTCACCCATGTTTAGGAACCACAGACCTAAAGCAAAATTCTTCCCGACATGTCTTAAAAAGAAAACTTTGAAGTTGTAAGGAAGAAATCAGCAATAATAAGTGCATTCCAGTAATAAAACTGTCTTAAAAATAAAAGAAACCTGGTCCCTACCACTAGATTGGAAATTCCTCCCAATCAAGAAGTTTCTGTCTCAGTCACCCCACGTGGCGCTCCGGCATGTGGCAGGTGCTCCGTCCTCAAGTGTGGAGCTGAACCACACTGGAACAGGACAAAGCTATCAGGCACGGTCAGCCCGGACATGTCAGGGTGTCACATGCTGCACAGAGCATGCAGCTGGGATAAGACTATCTATGCAACTTCTGTGAAAGCAGAGGTGACTCTGAGCATCGAATCACCCAAACACTTCTAAATGCTGCCCCAGACGCAAGGCCTGCGATGGGCACCTGGGCTCAAAGCCACCCCCCTTCCTCTCTCTAGTGAGCATGGGCTGCAGCGTCTGCACCTTCCCGATGCAGGACTTCCTGGAACAGATCACACACAACAGGCTCCGGCCTTATTGCTGCAAAGTAGATTTTCTAGCAGTGCGAAAATCCTCTAGTAAACATAAGCAGATGCCCAAACTTTCAATATAATGTAATATAATATAAATCATAGCATATTTCAAAGTAACCCCAACTGTTCACAAACAGAAATAAATTACTTAGATTTTAAAAGAAGTTTCTTACATTTCTTATAGTACCGATGTTTCATTAGTTTTCTCTGAAAAAATTTCTCTGAAAAATTGATTTTTATTATGCGTTTTAATTACATATTAATGTTATAAGAATATAGAGAAAGCTTTATGTTCAGAGCAGAAATAAAAGCATGAGAGCTCGACCTGAGTCTGTCATTGCCGCATTGACAAAGTGGTTTGCTTAAAAAAGTAAAAATAGGATCAGCTAAGATTTCTGGAGCACTGGCTTGGTGCTCCGCCCTGTGGAAGCATCACCCCATTGATTCCTCCTGACAACCCTCTGCTATCATTATGCCTATTCTAGAGAAGAGAAAACTGGGGCTGAGAGGTCCAGTGACTTGCCCAAGGTCAAAGCCAGGAGTCAAACATCATGACTCCAGGCTCCATATTCCTAGCCGTTACACCATACTGCCCCCTTAAAAAGTGAAACCCCTCCATTTGGACTGAAAGTCGTTAAGTCCAGCCTGCCCGTTTCAGTAAAACAAATTATAAAGAGATGCCAATGTGAGCAGTGTTGGCTGCCTCAGAGACACTGACCAGCTGCCCGTGGTCAGTCCGTGATGAGAGCCGAGCGGGTCAGGCTTCATCTCAGCTTTGTTTGCATGGCCAGCACAGAGAGGTGGAGCAGAGCCAGGAATTCTTGGGCTCGTCATTCACGTTGCCCAAATAAATGTCCAGCCCAAGGATGGCTCCCCAGCCCAGGGAAGTACACACATGTAATTATATACATATAACAGAGTCCTTCTATTGTCCTTTGGACAATGAACCGGAGAATCAGAGACTTGCAGACACTGGGCCCTGGGGTAGCTGTGACCATGTCCCCACTTCCCAGGGTGCCAGACCTACATGGACATCGTCATTGTTCTGGATGGTTCCAACAGCATCTACCCCTGGGTAGAGGTTCAGCACTTCCTCATCAACATCCTGAAAAAGTTTTACATCGGCCCTGGGCAGATCCAGGTGAGCATCTCTGGGACTCTTTCCTCCTCCAAGCATGGCCCCCCTAACCCATGGTAGATACTGCCCTGGAATGTGGGGGAGCATCTTTGCATGCACTAAGAAAGTGTAGGTGGAAGGGCCAGCACCAGGGCTCTGTAGCCCAGGACACTCATTTCTGCTGGGCACATGGAGGGACAATTTGGGGGATGCCTCACCTCGAGGGTCAAACATTGTCTTCTGGGATAGATGCTACCTATTAAGAGAAAGTTTGACCAACTAGAGAGTGAGAAGGAAGGCAGGAAAGATTGAGTAGGTGCTAGAATCCTGCTGAGCGGGGCACAGGGGAGAATTAGACACACTGATCTTGGAGAGAAGACTGGGAAGAGGGTCGTAGCCGCCAGCACATATTTGAAACGCTGCCTGGCTGGAGAGCAGGTAGATTTATTCCCTGTTGTTTTGGCAGGCCAAATGAGGACCAATGATTAGAAGTTACAAGGTGGCAGATTGTAAATCAATCTGAGCAATTATTTTGTAACAATTAGGGCTGGTAAAAAGGGAGTGGGCTTTCGTGAAGCGGTGGACTTCCCCAGCCTTGGAAGACCATCTTTTAAGGTATTGTGGGTGAAAGTCCAGCATTAGAAAGGCACCAAATAACCTCTGTGGGCCCATCCAACAGTCACATTTTATCATTCTAGTTCTACTGTAGGTCTTTAAGGTTTTTTGTTTCTTTCAAGGCTATTAACATTGTCGATATTTTATCAGCCTTGGGGATAAAAGAACTTCTTCTCTTCCAAGTTTTAAGGAACCTCAGTTCCAGAGTTTGGTGAACAATGTCATGCCCCTCCCCCAAGCCATTCCTAATATTTTAGACTTCAATTCTATGCTCAGCTTTTGTCTTTTTAAGTAACAAACATAATCTCTCGGGCCTTTCTTTAAATCACAGTCTCCTGTCTTGATAAGTGCCTCCCACGCGTCTCACCAAGCCGTCCATTGTTCCCAGAGCTTTCAGAACCTGCTGCCCTCAGCCTAGTTGCTCTCCCTCGGGAGGTCCTGAGCCTTCCTCGCTCCTGAACTGTTCTAGACAGTGATGCCTCAGGGAGCCTGGCCACCGCAGGTCTCAGTGTCGGGGGTCGAGATGTTCTGTCGCCTTCTCCTCTAACTTGCAGGTTGGAGTTGTTCAGTACGGAGAAGACGTGGTACATGAATTTCACCTCAATGACTACAGGTCCGTAAAAGATGTAGTGGAAGCGGCCAGCCACATTGAGCAGAGAGGAGGAACAGAGACCCGCACAGCATTCGGCATCGAATTTGCTCGGTAAAAAAAAAATTAAATTTTCTAAATCTGATACCGTTCTAGATATATATTGCCGTGTAACAAACCCCCACCAAATTTAGTACCTTGAGACAATAATTTACTAATGCCTGAAAGTTCTGAGAATTGGTTGGGCTCAGCTGGTCAGTTCTCTCTTGGGTTCTCTCATGTGGCTGAAATCTGGTGTCGGCTAGGGCTGTTGTCATCTGAGGATCTGACTGGACTAGACATCCAAAATGACACACTCATTTGGCCAGCAATTGATGCTGGTTGTTGACTGACAGCTCACCTGGGGCTGACCACAGGTGGCCATGTGGCTTGGTTTTCTCACGTCATGGCAGCTGGACTCTGAGAGCAAGCTTTCCAAGAGACCCACGCGGGAACTCCAAGACTGCCTATGACCTAGCCCCAAAAGTCCCAGAAAAAACTTCTACCATATTGTATTGATTGAACAAGTCACTATGGCCAGCCCAGATTCAAGGGGAAGAGAATCTGATTCTGCCTCTAGATGGAGGAACGGCAATGTCACATTGCGGAAGAGCATTTGGGATGGGAGATATCATTACAGCCAACTTCGGAAAATACATCCTGCCACAGAGACCCTATAAAAAGTGTAGGTTCTTTGATGGCAGAATCTTCCTGTGGAGAGTTGTCATCAATGAAGTGTGAAGAACACAGTTAAATCTAATCTCTGAGATCATAGAGTAATGAGGCTGGTTCCTTAAAAGTCACCCCAAAACTCACTCATGATGACAGTGAATGCTGTCTCTAGTCGTTGTCCACACAGACAGCTACGTGCTTATTCCAGTAATGTGGCCACTGCTCAGAATGCTGTGTTCATCCCCTCTGAAATCAGTGAGTGATTTTATTTTTTTATTTTTTCTCCCCAAAGCCCCAGTGCATGGTTGTGTATCCCAGTTGTAAGTTATTCTAGCTCTCCTATGTGGGACGCCTCCGCAGCACGGCTTGATGAGTGGTGTGTAGGTCTGCACCCAGGATCTGAACCAGCGAACCCCGGACCACCAAAGCAGAGCATGCAAACTTAACCACTCTGCCACGGGGCCAGCCCCTCAGTGAGCACTTTTTTGCTGAGGCCTGAACTCCTGTGATGACTACATCCAGGGCATTTAGATTTTAGATGTATAAATTTTACACCTGTGAATATGAGTTCTGTTGTGTTCATTGAGACCACAGTCCCATTACCTTATAATCCCACCTCACACGGGGTTAGTCAATGTGTTTAACAGGATTCCACAGTGTAAGAGCGATTTAGTAGTAACATGACTTTACGTGGTGAAAAGATTGTTTTTTCCCATCTCACAGCTCTTTCTAAGTTACTGCTCCACTAACCTATTCTGTTTGCTGATAAAACCTCCTCACGCCTTTTTCCTAAATGAGCCTTCCTCCTTGTAAGGATGGCTCTTACTCATCCTCACGAGAAACAGGCCACTTTGCTGTTTTGTCATCATTGGGGTGAGCCCCTGAGCCCCCCGGCAGGCCCTCGTGAAATGGCTGGGGCAACAGCGGGAAGCTAGTGCCCACTGAGCTATCACTTCCTCAGTGGGGAGCCAACTGACTCAGCAGGGCTCATTCCGCAGCCCACCCACCCCAGGTCAGTTACAAGTGTGTGACTCCCCAGGCAGTGTGAACATCCGGGCCTCACGGGCACCACTGGGGTGTGCATCTGCACCTCAAGTGAAGTTGAAACCTCTCTTCCCGGCCTGCCACGCTTGGGTCCCAAATTACAACCGGTGCTCTTTAAGGTGAAAGCTTTTCTCCCCTCACTAAGCTATTCGTAATGCTTTTTTTTCTGTGCACCTACTAAAGTAACAAAGATCCAGGCCATGGATTTGACGGGTTACAAAGACAGTAACCTGTGCCCCCACCCCATAGGGGAGCTCTGATAAGCATCAGCCTAATTCAGTAAGGATGAGAGAGAGAAGGCTCCAAGGGAGGGGCCGGGGAGGACTGCCAAGACAGGGTGGCATTTGACCTGTCCTGCGAAGACCCCAGGAGTCCAGCAGGGAGAGGCAGAGAGAAGACATTCACAGAAGACCTTCTGCCCTGGTAAGGGCCAAGGAAGGGGGACGTCGAGGGACATTTACATTCATGCTCTGGCCGTGGCCTGGGGTTCGTGTTAGGGTTAGTGTGCCAGGCAGCTGCAAAGATGGCTTGGATCCAGACTATGAGGCTGATAATGTTGTAGCTCAGACAAGCGTGAGTGGCCACTGAAGGTTCTTGGGGATGAGAGTGTTATCACGAGATGTGCACATGAAGCCATGTATGGCTTGGCGGGTTGGGGGGTGCAGGGACAATGGTGTGATTCATCTTAGTTTACTCAACACTTTTTATTGAGCACCTACTACGTGCCTCACACATGAACAAAACAGATAAATGTCCTGCCCTCAAGGGCTGACAACCTAGAGGGTGAGGCAGACAATAAGCAAATAAACAACATAGATGCTAGAAGGAGATAAAAAGCTATGGCGGGAGCCAGCCCGGTGGCGTAGTGGTTAAGTTCACGCATTCCGCTTCAGTGGCCCAGGGTTTTCAGGTTTGGATCCTTGGCATGGTTCTACACACCACTCATCAAACCATGCTGAGGTGGTGTTCCACATACAAAATAGAGGAAGATTGGCACAGATGTTAGCTCAGGGCAACTCCTCCTCAGCAAAAAAAAAAAAAAAAAAAAAAAAAAGCTATGGGGTGAAAATTGAGCATAGTAAAGGCACTCAAGTGGATTGAAGAGGGCAGGTATTTCCTCAGTATTAGAGTGGTCAGGGAAGTTTGCACCGAGAGCTTGCGTTTGAGTGGAGTGTTGAAGGAGGTGAGGAATTTGACCAAGCAGGTCCTGCCTTCCAGGGAGGGGCACAGCTCATATGAAGGCCCTAAGACAGGAGCGTGCCTGGTGGTTCCAGGATCAGTGAGGAATCCGGAGAAGTTTGGTGTGCGTGGAGGGGAGTGAGCAGGAGGAGGGGCGCAGAGGGATAACGGGGCCACGTCACAAAGGGTCTGGTGGGCCATTGTCAGGACCTGAGAGAAATGGGAGCCAGTGCAGGTTTTGAGCAGCAAGAAGCCATGATGTGACCTAACTTCTCACAGGATCACTCTGGCTTCCACGTTCACAGAAGCTGCTGTGAGTTTAACGCTCTCACTGCTCTCAAGGAACTTACAATCTGTTTACGTAGGAACACATCCAAGTCTTTCACGCAATACAAAATCAGACTTCAAATCTAATGATTCATGCCAGTGTTTACCCCGCTGCAGATTCGTGCAGATATTCACACTATTCCACTATTTGGAAATATGATCCTGAAATTTTTCCTGGCTCCATATATAATAAAACCTATTTTTTCTCTGCCATATTTTTTGCATGGAGTTTTGTTCCTTGGCCCTCCAATGAGGTCATGGAAGCATCTGGAATCTCCTCTGAGGGACTAGCTGAGTTCTCCCTCCACAGGTCCGGCTTCAGCCCAAAATCTGCTCTAGTCGTGTCAAGTGTGCCTTTGCCCCTCTTCAACCCACAGTTCGTACTGAAAGTAGAGAGTTTTTTAAAGTCAGCATATCCGATATAGCACAGAACTGCTGAGAGAGTGGCAGCTGGTCTGTTTCTCCTAGGTGGTAGCTCGAAGATGCCCTGAACTAGCATATTCCAAGTTTTGTGAATTCCTCAACATCTAAGTCATGCCCGTGAGCTCATCAGCTGAGACACCTTGGTTCCCCACGCCTTGGGGCCCGGAAACGGGCTTTAACTTGGCACTGGAGAGTTAGATCTGTGGGTCAGACCCGGGAGAAATCGCTGCAGGGTTTAAGGGTAACATTTATTTTTAGATCCTTACTGAGAAATGCTACCTGCTGGGCCAGACTCTTGGGCCATATCATGTCTGTCCTTCTTAGAACCTCACAGTCTAAGGGAGGGTTGGCTGCAGAGGCACCAAGAGCCAACGACGGCTAGAGAGCAGTTTTGCACGCTTCATAGGTTGCCAGCTGCACGAGCCTCTCCATAGCGTCAAGGGCCAGCGTGCCAGCCTCTGGTCCCCTGGCTGGATTGTACAACAGGCAGGCCAAGCCCCTGCTCTGGGCACTGAAAACAAAAAGCAAGAAAGAGGAATATTTGTCACAGAATTTGATATTTAATAGTTCCCAAAATAAAACGAAAGCAGTCCTCGTGGGAAAAATCAGAACTTTGTCAGGCTTCACCCCATGCGT
This sequence comes from Equus quagga, assembly GCF_021613505.1. Taxonomy (NCBI): domain Eukaryota; kingdom Metazoa; phylum Chordata; class Mammalia; order Perissodactyla; family Equidae; genus Equus; species Equus quagga. The sequence continues at coordinate 61,504,542 of NC_060268.1, read as the reverse complement.
TTTTTGGATTAGTGTGGTTTGAATTACTCTGGCACATCAACTTTTCAGTACTTGGGGAAGTGGTTCCCAACTCTGATGTTCATTAGAACTTTTGAAAAATACTGATGCCCCGGCCACACCCCTGAGATTCTGATTTCGTGAGTCCAGGTAGGGCCTGGACATCATTTTTTTTTAACTCCCCAAGAGATTCTCCTGTGCAGCTGGGTGTTTGAACTGATGACTTAGGCCTTCTAAAGATCTCCATCTGACCCTGAGCCCTCCCCACTCTACCCTGTCCCCTCCACTTGCCCCAAACAGCAAGGAGAGGACCCTAGAGGGGCTTTTTAAAGTCACTTTTTAAAGACAAACAGACACAAGACCATCTGAGCAGCTGGCGAATGATAGTCTGCGCATCTCCATGCAGCTGCTGCTTTGGTTTGAGGTCTCCGCTCCTGTGGGTTCCCCGGGGGACTCGACCCTGGCTTCTGTGGCTGCCCCTCCGGAGGAGCGCCGGGGGCTGCCCCACAGCCATCTCCTGCTTGTGATCCTTCCCTTGTGCTCGGGTTCCAGCTCAGAGGCTTTCCAGAAGGGCGGAAGGAAAGGGGCCAAGAAGGTAATGATTGTCATCACAGATGGGGAGTCCCACGACAGCCCGGACCTGGAGAAGGTGATCCAGCAAAGCGAGAGGGACAACGTGACCAGATATGCTGTGGCCGTGAGTCCGCCCGTCCTGCCCCCTGCTCCTGCCCAAGGGCTGCCGGCTGCCTTCTAGAGGCTTTGCCATCAAACCCCTGGGGTTTCTGGGGAATGAGCAGCTACCCAGGCCCTCAAAGGGGCCTCTCCTTTTTTCATCCTCTGCTAAAGAGCAAGTCAAACATCTTCTTTCCACACTGCCCGGGCCTATCCACAACAGTTGTGGGGTTTTTTTGTCTCCATTGCCAGGGAGGTTCTGCAACCTCATAAAACTAGAAAACACCCCCACGCGCCTCCCACCTCCAGAACCCCATCTCAGAACAGGGCCTGGGTCTGGCCCTTACAAGAGACTTTTTCAAAATGCAAATGGCACTTTAGCTTATGCTCATGACTACCAGAGTAGTGGCTCCAGCTGGCCCTGGGTCCCCAGGGTCAGGGGTCATGGGCGTGCATGGAGGTCTGTGCCATGTCCTGGTTTGTCGCCCCTGCCCCCTGTACACTGGCAGGTCCTGGGCTACTACAACCGCAGGGGGATCAATCCAGAAACTTTCCTAAATGAAATCAAATACATCGCCAGTGACCCAGATGACAAGCACTTCTTCAACGTCACCGACGAGGCGGCCCTGAAGGACATTGTCGATGCCCTGGGGGACCGGATCTTCAGCTTGGAAGGTGCGTGATCCATCCCGAGAGAGGTCCATGCTCCTGGGCTCCCATCAGATGAAGCCCAGGGAGCGAAATCCAGCCCCACAGAGGGGACTGGGTTCACAGGGGCCTCACTCACCATCAGTGCCTACCCCTGCATGTCACCGTGCTGGCCGCCAGCCTGCGCGCTTTCTGAACAGCCCCGGAAGGTGGTTTTGCTGATAGTCTCCTCTTTACCATTGAGAAAACTGAAGCGCGAAGGGGCTGAGTGCCTTGCCTAAGCTCCCACAGCTTGGGAAGGAGTTGGGGTTTGAATGAGGGCTGCCAGATTTAGCAAATATAAAATACAATGTTTGTGGCAAACTTATACTAAAAAAGTATTTGTTGTTTGTCTGGCATTCACATTTACTGAGCGTCCTGTGTTTTATCTGGCAGCTCTAGTTTGCACCCGGCTGAGCCTGACTCCTTAGCCGGAAACACTTGACCCCTGAGCCCCACTGCCTCCCATCCAGAAGCACCTTCTGCAGGGCCCCGTCGGGTGGCCCCTCTCCTTGCGGTTTAATCTCCAGCTCTGAGCTGCACACACCTCACTGGCATCACGTGTTGCTCTAGCGGGCCCTTCCCCTCCTGGGCTTTGCCACGTGGGACGACTGTGGAAAGAGACAGAGGCGGTGTCCAAAGCCTGAGCAGTCTGCAGCACATCAGAATGACAAGCTACAGACACAGAAAAAGAGACAAAAACACCCTCATAAACCAGGCTAAAGGAATAGAAAGTATGGACCTGAGTTTTGACACTCACAGTAGAACTTAAATATCCAAATCACTGTATTTCTCCTCAAAACAGTCGCCTTGGGTGACGAGAACCTTGGTTCCAGTGATGTGCTCGGAGAGGCCCTCTGTGGGGGGGCCTTCAGCACACATGGGATTTCTCGTGCAAATCGGTGGTGGTGACAAGTCCCCCTCCTGAGGGCCAGTTTGATGTTTGAGACCATCCAGAGGCATCTGGAACCAAATCTGGTGAAGAATAGGAATGAACAGAGTGGGGAATTCCAGTTCTTGCCAAAAATGTAGACTACTTCTTTCCACGCACCTTTCCTGGTCTTTCCCCTATTTGACAGTCTTATTGTACAGGATACCCGCCCTGTAACAGAAGCTGTCCCCAGCCCTTTTCAGCCATGAGCGGCCTACTAATGATAAACCCGCACGGCCACCTGGCTCCTCCCGGTGTAGGGCACCAGCCACGAGGGCAGACGAGGCTGGACCCAGACTTGGGCCCCTGTCACCTCCCTGAAGGGGCCGCTGGGACACAGGTGCTGGGATTGAGCTGCAGCGTGTCTGGCACTCAGCAGTCAGGCGCGGAGCTGACATCCTTCTGTCCCTCTGTTTTAGGCACCAACAAGAACGAAACCTCCTTCGGGCTGGAGATGTCGCAGACCGGCTTTTCCTCGCACGTGGTGGAGGTACGAGGGTGGAGAGCTGCCTCGCACGTGCTCACTCTTGCCAGCCTCTGCCTTGTCATCCCGCCTTACCGGGCCCTCTCCTCCCCCTTCTCTCTTGCTTGAGGTCTCTCCGCCTCCCATCTTCTATGGCTGGAGGAGGGAAGTCAAGGCCTTCAACTTATAATAAGTTGTCTCGGGCGCTTTTGAGCAGAGCATGGGCTACAGATAATAAGCCCACATACCCCCCTGGCGACCTCTCTGTGCAGGGTGCTGATGGAGCGTTTCCCCCCAGGGGCCCTTTCAGGCACAGAGCCTGAGGCAAACCAATTGCACGCACTCCACTAGCACCCATGCGTGCCTGGGGCAGCCTGTGTGTGCAGGGGGGCGGCGTGTTGTCGACGTTGGGAGGGTGTCCAGATGTTGCAGATGTGCTCCGGCAGATGGCCCTCCTGGGCCCCCTCCCTGTGCGGACTCGGCTTCACATTGCAGGTGGCCAAGGTGGCACATGGCGTCACAGCAACATGTTGTGTCTGGGGCTCTGCGGCATGGGCCCAGAGCCTCAGGCTGCCACTCACCCTGCACTTCACCTGGTTCTGATTCACAAGATGGGACTGAATGCTCACAGGACCGCAGGAGGGGCAGAGCCTTATAAACTGTTTGGGAGGGAAAGCCCTGCCGGGAATCCCACGTGGGGAAAGCCCATCTGTGCCGGTGTCAGCATGTGCCCAGTGGGCATGCTTTGGACAGACAGGTGTCCTAGGTGTTCTGCCTGGGCTGGCACTGTGGGGGAGTACTTCTGCCTCCTAATTTTCCAGAAAAGGCCTTTTAGACCATCCTACTTATACATCACCTTCATTATCCCACTGAATTCTCCCAGCTGCCCTGTGAGGTGGTTAGGGCAGGATTCCTTGTTCCCAGTTTCCAGATAAAGAAACTGAGTCAGGGAAAGGTTGAGTGATCTGCAGAAGTGACATTTGTGAGAGAAATATTAGTCTCCTGCTGTCCCCTACACATTAAACAGCTGCTCCATGAGAGAGTGTGGAATGTAAGGGGTCTGAGTCAGAAATCCCCAACTGGCAGGGAGGGGAGACAGGCACGACATGCAGCAGGCAGATGGACGGAAACGTGACTCATGCTCAGCTTTTCCTCGGCTGCATCTGGACCATCTCATGCCCACTTGAATGCAGCAAGATAGAAATGTAACTGCCTTACAATAGTAACAGTCGTGTCACACGCGCAGAGCACTTTAAATTTTTCCAGGAGATTCCTGCCCCTTATTTCGTGCTCAGCCCTGCAAGGTTGGCAGGCCGTAATCGTTGTCCTGTTTTAGGTGGTCAGACCAGCAAATGTTTTCAGTGCCTTCTCTGTGCTGGATCCCAGGAGAGGCAGGAGGCCTGCCCTCAAGGAGCTCGCAGTCTGAGGGTAAGGAGCCGGGCACGAGGAGAGACGAGGGCATCCATTCACACGAGATAAGGAAGCAAGTCATGCACTGGCCCCGTCTCCTGACTCTGGGGTCAGGGCTGATTAGAAAATGCAACAGGAAACTCAATTTAATTAAATCCAACAAGCAATTGTCAAATGCAACCAAGGTTATTCCAGACCAATGTGACCAGAAATTATTCTTGCCACCAGGAGTCAATTTGCAGACAATCTGGCACAGTGGTCCTCAGCTTTGGGGGTAGGATGAAAGAAATGGTAGACTTCTCGTAGGTAAGAGGGTATAACTTCAGGAGGCCCCCCATCCATGGAGCCCCTGGGAAGACCCCGTGCTCAGTGGGGGAACCACATGCACACATCTAATGCAAATCAAAGCAGCGTGTGCTCAGGGTCCTAGAAAAGACAAGGCCCAGCCTAGGGGAGGGGGCAGACAGGGGAGGGGCTGGCACTTAGGCAGGCCCCTGAGGACAAGGATTTCTGCAGCCACGGGTGGCAGCAGGCAGGACAACAGAAGAAGTGGTGTGCACAACACTGGGGGAAATCTGAGCACACATGGGGGGCCAGCGCTGATGTTGGGGACAGTGAGAGAGAATGAATGTCCCAATCTCTCCTTCGTTCGTCCCACAATCATTTTTTGAGCATCTCCTTGTGTGTCAGGCTCTGTACTGGGCACTAGGGATATATAAATAGATAGAGATCAAGGTTTCCGCTGACAGCAGCTCATGGTCTAGTTAGGGAGAAAGACTCTTAAATGATAAGCTCACTCTGCTGCTTCTAACACTGTGATGTGTGTGCCCGGGAATCGGGGAACCTGAAGGCACGGGGAGGTCAAGATAAGCTGCAGGAATTCAGGGAAATTTGAGCCGAACTCTGAAAATGGCCCAAGCAGCTCAGTGTGTTGAGCAAGATGAATCCGTGCAGGATCAAGTGGTGCCCCAACTGTGAGGGGAGACCGGGAGCTGAGAGCCCCTGCTTGTTATTTAGGTCAAGGTCATGCACTGCCCTATGCAGTTCCTTCCAATATGCCCAGCTCTTTTTCATTTGCCTAATTAGAGAGACCCACATGCCCCTCCCTATCCTGCAGATACAGACCCCAGTTCTTCTAACACCCCCAAGTCTTGTTTTCAAGTGAAAGGCATCTGTAAGTTTTTATCTGATAGGATTTTTAAAGAGATGATGATGTTTGAGTCCGAGACTCTTTAATACTTAAGAAAACAAAAACAAAAAACTTTCCAAATCCAAAGGAATGGGGCAATGATGGTGGGCTGTCTGGCGCTGGGACGGGCCATCGGGTTGCTATTTTAGAGCATGGAAGGTTTTCAACGCCAGCCACTGATGCCATCATAATTGGCCACAGCCGTCCTGTCCCTGGGAGTCCAGCTCCGCGGCTCTGAGGGTCAGTCAGACCTCTCTGGGGGTTGGGGCCCATGGGTCCAGCCTTTCAGCTTTGCCAGAGCAGGTCCTGAGCCCAGTGAGTCCATCTCCTGGGGGACTCCACAGGATGCTCCACAGACGGCCTCAGGCCGCTGCTTCCTGCAAATATGCTGCAGGAGCCATCAGCAGCCCTGGGCCTGTTGAGTTATGTCAGAAGGAAAGGTCTCTGGTCCTAGGGGAGGGACCCAGTAGAATGTTCTCAAATGGCAGAGGAAAGACCCAGCGACTCGTCACCTGGTCTGCTGCCATCTCTCTAGCAAGGAAACTAGCCTTCGAGTTAGGGAGGATAAAAGCAACAAGAGGAAGGAGGGACCAGAGCCCAGGGTAGTAGAGGAGACCCCAAGACATCACCTGGCTACTCAAAGAGCCCAAAGCCTCAGGCCACAGGAAGTGCATCTCAGGCTGATGACCAAAGATCTGAGCCATTGGGGAACCCAGGGAGCTGAAGCCACCCCAGGGAACTCTAGTCTTGACTTGCAAAAAAGGGAAAGAACATTCTGGGAATTACCATCAGGAAGACCAGCTATTTGATCCCTGGTCAAATTCTAGAATGGATTTTTAAGACAATGGTTCCATTAGCATTTGGAAATGGATGCAAAGGTCACTAATAGCTGGAGTGGCTTCTACAAGTGCTGGCTGCCTGCTGAGGTGCTAAACTCCCTGTTGGCTGGGTAATCAAGAAGAAGCTGCATGAATCTGCCAGAAAGCTTGCAGAAGGAACCCATACCTTCCAAAGGGGGTAGACGCTAAGAGTCTATAATCCCCATGGGCCACGAGCGGAAGGTGTGGAAGAAGGAAGAGGACTATAAATAATTGATGCTTGATGCCCGCTGGTGACGGATGGAGCTGCTGGGGAGCTCCTCCTATGGGACTGCTCGGCACAGGAATTCACCCGGACCTCCTACACTGCCGTCCATAAATCTCCCCAACACCAAAAGTTCATAGAAGGAAGCAGTTTTATTAGGGTGAATCTCGTCTATATAAAATCCTTGGTGACTCACCCAAGATGGGAAATCATTTTTCCTTTAACCTGCGCATGATGATCCGGCGGGACCAGCCCTCAGCTGCATTTGAAACAGGCCAAGGTAGGGAAGCCCCCTATTTCCAGCCCAGCTGCGTGCCCTACCCCTGCCTGTCAGCCCGTGCCCTTCCCGCAGGCCCACTGGGGTTGTGGACTGCATAGCTAAGGTTATCAGCTGTTATCTAAGTTTCCCAGCTGTTGAAGGCTTAAAGCTGTAATCTTTCCTTAAGAGTTTTGCATTTGAACTACTTTTGCATATTTGATTCAATCAAAAATGAAAGAAACTAATCCATAATGGAGAAATAAGGAGCTGCTACCTAGAGGCTGTAAGCCCCTCTGAGCCCCCATAGTGGACTCAGGCAGTCAGGGCTGTCCACGGCCCCACCCCATGGGGCCAGGACGTGCTAGCCAGGGACTTCTGGCATGCTGTTCTGATTGTCTGCAAGTTGACGCCTGGTGGCAGGATTCATTTCTGTTTCATTGGGGTCCTCCCAAGCCCAAGGCCATGTCCTCCCGCTGTATTCTCGTGCCCAGTGCCGCACTCCTGGGCCTCATTCCCAGGACCTCTGAGGAGAGACACCCAAGCCTCTGATCTGGAATGAGCAGTCAAGTCCAGTGTGCCCCATGCCCCCTAGGCCCCCTCCACGCCACCCAGCCACCGGCTTCCAGCAGTGCGCAAGGGGAGGGTCTCCTCTCCACGGAAAGGTTGAGGGCCCGTTTCCAGTCTTTCCTGCCCAAGCACGTCTACACCTCGCGGCTCTCATCCCTTCTTAGGCTCCACTTTGAGCTTATTGAAAACAAGTCTTCTAATGACAGAATGGAGCAACTAGTTAAAGCATACTCCACCCTCTTCATGATGTGTTTGCCTTAGAAGGGGCTCTTGGGGACAGGGTCTTGCCCCGCTACGGTCTCTCTGAAGATGGACATGCAGCACTAGGGAGCCATTGGGGAGCCTAGGTGTGGAGACGGACTCAGTGCCGTCTCCGTGGTCTCCGTGCGCGCCAGCACGCAGGACCACCAGCGGCCACCTCCACCTGCCTCCACACTCCGGCCTCCCCAATGCCAAGAGCAATTGCTGGCATCTGGTATTCTAATGCCATTACAGCTGGGCAAGGGGAAAGCACTGCCTGGCTGTGTGGCCTCAGACAAATCATTTCACCTCTCTGAACCTCAGTCTTTGAGCAGATGTCTGGAAAATATTTCTGGAATTGAATCTTGAGGCTTGGAACTGGAAGTGTTCATTTTGAGACTTACTACAAACCAAGTAAAGTTTTTTTAAAATCCTTTCCTAATTCCACTCTGCACCCACCCTGCCCCTCAGTTGGTCAGCCCGTCCACTGGGTCCCCAGAATAGAGTGTCCTGTCCTCCATCAGAGCACTTCTCACGGGCTGCCGCATTGACTCATCTGGAGCTCTCGCTCTTCTTTGATGCCCGCCTCCCCGGAAGTGCTTTATGGATGAATTAATGAATGAGAGAAGCTACTGTGTACCCAGTCCTTATTGGCTGCCAAGCAGCACGCTAAGAATTAAAAAGGCTAATTCTCACGACACAACTATTTACATCTAAAGAACCTCTCAGTGAGAGGGAGAGAAACTTGCCCAAGGTCACACAGCTAGAAGCTCTGGAGGTGGGACTGGAACTCAGGAATGCCTGAGTCCAGATTCCTGCTCTGACCGGCAGGCCAGGGCCTCTCACGCTCAGCCCTAGTGACACTCCGGGCTGGAGGATTCTTCGCTGGGGGGCTGTCCTGTGCGCTGCAGGTGTTCAGCAGCATCCCTGAGTTCTACCCACCAGGTGGCACAGCAACCTCAACACCAGCCCCAGCTGTGACAACCAGAACTGTTTCGAGGCATTGCCAAATATGGCCCGGGGGGCTGAACCGCCCACCGTTGAGAACCATGGCCCTAGACTCTGCTGCTTCCCGTGCCGGGGACACAGACTGGTGGGAACACAGAGTTCGGGGGTGTGTGGCCACAAGCCCAGGGAGCATTCGGCTGTGCTGGAAAGGCAAGACTGCTCCAGAAGCCAGGTCAGAGGGCAGCTGGGACCTTAGCTGGCAGGATCTGATGGTGGGTACAGGTCGTCCTCCGGGAAGGCAGGGACTTCGCCTTGGACCTTCTGAGGACAGCCAAGTCTGCATCCTCATTTCTGCACAGAGCACTAGGAAAGTCAGCTTGCACAAGGGTCCGTCTGTGTGAGGCCACCCAGGCACACCCTGGTAATATCCAGTGGGAGCCTGGGGGGCCCCATAGGAAAGGGGGCATAAGTCAGGGAGCCAGGACCAGGTCTGGAGTGGTGCATGCGGCTCTTCCCCGGAATGCCCTGCTGCTTGTCTCCAGCTGGCCTGCATGCCTGGCTCCTTCTGTCCAGGCTTTGGCCCTTTTTATGGCCCTGCCCCTTCCAGATTTTCTCCAAACTCAAAACGTCTGGCTCCCCAAGAAGGGAAAAGCCGGCTAGTGCCCTCAGCCAGCCCACTCCTTGCAGTGCACCCCATCCTCAGTGGGGCTCTCCCTGGCCCCCACAGGCCCCTCTCAGGAAAGGGCCTCCCACTAGAAGCCCAAGCCTGCAGCCGCTGGCAGGACACAGTGGCATAAGATGAGACCTACGAGTGATCACCCGCCCACTGTGCCTAATCCAGAAGCCCGAGTGGAATTCGCAAGCCCCACGTCCGGTGAGTCAGCCTCGGCGCCCCCTCCGCTAGATCCCAGGCACCTGGCCTGGGCCAGCCCTTCTCAGTACCTCACAGAGGCTTCCGGTCATCTGCAAGCCAACAATTCATCTTCAAAGGCCTCTCTGGGAAGCAAGGAAGCCTGGTCTGCAGTTGCAAACTTGAACTTAGCAGGCGGAGAGAGGGAGGAAATGAAGAGAGAGAGAGGAAAGCCCAAACGTCGCACTCCTCCTAGAGAGGGGCTCAGATGGAAAATCTGTAGCAGAATCCAGGAGCTTCTGGGCAGAAGATGGGTATTTTCCCTTCTCCTCTACCCGTCTCCCTGATCAAAGTCCCAGCCCTGCCTCTGACTTGCTGTGTGACCTTGAGCAGGTCCCCTTCCCTCTCTGAACCTCGGATTCTCATTTGTCAAGCGCAGATAATGAACATCTGTCCTACTGGTCTCACACAAATGGGTGACTGGATGAGAAAGTCCGCCAAGAATGGACGACACCCCAAGTGTGAGGAATGTTGGCGGTGACTGTGTGGGCAGAGTCTTTGAGGCCCTGGCTCCGATCCCGGCCCAGGTGCATTGTCAGGCTCTCCAGGCTGAGGCGCGCAGCCAGTGGGAGGGAGAAAGCTGATTAGAAAGTGCGGCATTAGACACAACCAAGCACATCAGACTCTCCCAAGACCAGCTCATTGATAGTCATAAAGACACAGTGTGAACAGTCAGTTCTGCCTCTAGGACATCAGAATTTTAACCCTTTGATATAGATCAAGGGGCTGGCCCCGTGGCCGAGTGGTTAAGTTCGCACGCTCCGCTGCAGGCGGCCCAGTGTTTCATTGGTTCGAATCCTGGGCACGGCCATGGCACTGCTCATCGAGCCACTCTGAGGCAGCGTCCCACATGCCACAACTATAAGGACCCACAACGAAGAATATACAGCTATGTACCGGGGGGCTTTGGGGAGAAAAAGGAAAAAATAAATAAAATCTTTTTAAAAAAAAGAATTTTAACCCTTTGATAAGCTCAGCTTTACTCTTTAAATTGACACCTTGGAAGTGAGCAAAGGAGGCTTAGGTTCAGGTCCATAATCTCGCCCTCCGCCACCATGAGTGACACTAGCGCCCGGGGCCCTGCCTCTGCGTTTAGGGACAGCTCTGAGGGTCCCGAGGCCACAGTCATGCTCTCTCCTGGCACCGTGGTTTTGGGGGTGAGGGGAGATTGAGTGCCTTGGGCCCCACATGGCAGGGGAACCTCAGATCCCACCAACCAGCCATGCTTAGGGACGCTCAGTGGGAGAGAGGGGACTTCACCAGCCCATGCTTTAACAGTCTGCCCCAGCCCAGCCCGGAGCCCCCACGGTAACCCAGGAAGGCGGCCCTCCCTGCTCTCACCACCCTCCTCGGCCCGGCATCGTCCCTGGTCACTCCTCTTCCTCTTCTAGGTGCTTACTGTTTGTCCGCCTGTGCACACTAGTTATGTGAATTGTCTGGGGGTGTGGAGGGGGACAAGGTGCAGGTACAGCCCAGAGAGTGAGTGACCCGGTCCTTGGAAAATGGCCCTGGAGTCAGTAACATGGAGACTCCCCCTCAGAGAGCCAGAGCTTCCGGTCTTCCTGCCCAAGCATTGCAGCAGCCGCTTACCCTGCAACTAAAGACAAGCCCCTGTCCTCTGGGGGTTGGCTGTCATGGATGTGGCCCTGGCTTATCTGTCCAGCCTCATCTTGAGCCACTCTGCCCCCTCTTACTCAATGCTCCAGCCCCATCAAACAGCTTTCAGTCCCTTGAAACCAAAGGCTCTAAACTCTCTCCAGCCTCAGGGCCTTTGCACAAGCTGTCTCCTGACAGAGAGAGAGAGAGAGAAATTTGCCCAAAGTCACACCAACTCTTCTATTTTCTGACCCTACCCAGCTTTCAGGTGTCTGACTAAGCTTTTCTTGACCCTTATCTTACTCAAAAAGGCCTTTCCTGACCCTCATCTCAATCTAAATTAAACCTTACTATGGTTTTCCCTCATCACATTTATCAGTTTGCAACTGTTATGTTTATTTGCATATCTATTGAGCATTTTTGAGCTCCATGAGGTCAGGGATGATATTCTCAGCACCAAGCAAGTGTCTGGCACAACGTAGGCATTCACTGAATTTTTACTGAAGAAATGAAGACGTAGGATTTATACACAGGGAAGCAACTCAGACACTGCTGGGGAATGTGGAAGGAGGCCAAGGGCAGGGACACAGCTCAAGAGAGTCTCAGAAGGGAGGTATAGTGACAAGAGATTTCCTAGAGGGGTTTTGAAGCCCAAAGAGGAATGGAGGTTTGGTCCTGGATTTGGAGTTTGTTTCTAGAACATTTCTTTTTTCCTAAGGTCCTATCCTTGGGATCAGCTTAACCCATTTTGTGCTAAAGATGGGATGGGGCAAGAAGGTCCTCGGCTCATTCAAAAGCCGAGAATCCTGGCTGGAAGTTAGGTTGCTAAATAATGAGCCCAGGAGAAGGTGCCCGCGGTGGCTGGCAGATTCTTCACGGTACAGCCTTCCCGGTGAGGGGCACCCGGGAACTCTAGCTGACATGTGTCCCCTCCCCAATGACAGGACGGGATTCTGCTGGGAGCCGTTGGCGCCTATGACTGGAACGGAGCTGTGCTAAAGGAGACCAGTAGCGGGAAGGTCATTCCTCTGCGCGAGTCGTACCTGAAGGAGTTCCCCGAGGAGCTCAAGAACCACGGAGCGTATCTGGGTAAGAGCCAGAGCCGAGGGCGCTGATGGGCAGGGGGTGGGGAGGGGCCCCGGGGGCCCCAGAGCCCACCCACACACGAGGCGAGGGGCCTGGCTGTGCATCTTCTGTGCTGATTCAAGCCCGGGGCAGGGGCCGCTGCCTCTTCAGCCTGGCATCCACCACCCCCAGCACCACAGCTCTGGAACCGGAACGGGCTCTCGGCAAACAGGTAAATAAATGACAAGCAGCACACCTGTACCTCCAACGTGTTTCAGTCGATGCTTCTAAGACACTGGGCAAGCTATTGGCATGTCTTTAAAGCTTTCTGCCCTGACTAGGGTTTCAGCGCTCTGAACCTACCTTCCAAGGCAAAATGCAGGTCGAGGGGAAACCTACACTCGTGCTTATGCCTTACTATTCACCATCAAAGCCAAAGTGACTGCCCATTAGCACTCTGGAAGCGGACATTCTCCAAAGAGGAGCACCAATCACTGACGTCCCAGCACTGAGCCCTTAACCCGCTGACCCCAGTGCCCTCCAGCTCCAGAAAGCAGGGCCCCAGCCGTCCACACCAAGGCCCACCCACCACAGCTGGGTCCTTTCGGAAAGGGCTGAGCCAGAGCCAAGGACAGCAGGGAGTGAACGTCCAGGGCTCCCACTGGCTCTGGATCTTTCTGAATTTCAGAACCACATCTACCGTCTGTGAAGTCACTCGTCATTAATGCCTCCTCTGACCCCAGTCCGCTGTGGACCTGGGCCATCCAGAGTGGGCAGTATCTGTCCGCACGTCCGTCCTCTCCCTAGTGCTCCCTCCCATCCCCACTTTGCCCCTCAGCTACTCTCACGGCCTGTGATGCTACCCACACTGTGGTTACTCCATTTTCCATCCCCAACCTTGGGACCCTCAGCTAACAACAGGGCAGGATGCCAGAATCTGGACTGTGCCAGAAAATCTAGAGGATCTAGAAGCTTCTAGATCCCTAGAAGTTCCTCAACAGTACCTGGCCCTAGGGCCTGGGTTCCACTGAATTCTGTTGATATTAGACCGGGCCTGCGTACAGAGCACCTGTGGTCGATGCTGTCAGAGTGCAGTGGAAACCAGGACACAGCCCCCGCCCTCAATCTGCTTCCCAGCTAGTTAGAGAGAAAGAAAAATCAGTACACAAGTGAGGTCAGAGCCCAAATAAATAAAAAGGAGGGAGAGAGTGGATGCCTTGCCTTGGCAAATGCTCAAACACTAGGAAAGATGTCAGAAGAACAAAGGCTTGCACCCTTTACTTCAAATCAGTCGTGGTATCTCGTGCTCCTCATAGTGCCGAAAGTGAGGACACCAAGTGCGGGCGTACGACGCAGGTGTCACGAAGCATTAAATAACAGGCAGATAAATAACATCAGGGCCCAGGGCCCCAAGCGAGTGGGAGGCATGCTGTGGGTGGTTGTGGCGCCTCAGCCTGGCACATTCTGGCACCCGTGGTGCAGGAGCTGGGCCTACACCAGCTCTCCAAAGCAGGAAAAGATTTGAATAAGCCACAAAGGTCCAAGCAAAAGAGGGCGGGGCGGGAAGTGCTAGGCGAGTTCAGGACCCAGGAGGCAGACGGTGTGGCTGGAGCGGAGGGGAGCAGGGGGGACAGGAAGGGGAAGGCGGGGGAGGGCCGGCTGCAGCAGGAGGCCTCGAAAGCCAGGTTAGGAGGGTTGAGCATTTTCTTGTTGGCAGTAGGGAGATAGTGAGGGTATCTGAGGAGGGGGCAGCAGGATGAACGCCACCTCCCTTCCCCAGCCCAGCAGAGCCGTCCTCCTCCTCCCAGAAGACGCTGGTGGGGTAGAGCCAGGCTGAAGGACCCTCAGGAGGCCCAGCTGTCTTCCCTTAACCACAGTCAGTGCCTTGGGTGGGGGTCCTGAGGGAGTGCCTTCTCTCCTCCTCCTCTCTCTGGGGCTCATCCAGTGAGGGCAGTGTCTGGGATCTCTGGAAGAGTCCCCCCTACGTGCCCCGAGGGAAAGGAATGGTTTAGGGGAAGGAGGCTGGGAGGCCAGGCTCTCCGCCTCCACACTGAGGAAGCTGTATGGACTTCTGGCCACGGGACCTCTTGGCAGGCCTTCGGGGAGGCTGGTCCAGCTTTTGCTGGACCAAGAACCACATGGGAACTGAACCCACAACCAACAGACTATGGGAAGCAGGAAGTTCTCAGTGCTGCTGGGAGCTTTGAGAGTCAGCCCACACAGGCCCCCAGGACGTTAGGCCCTCAGGCCTCGCCACCACCATGGTCCCTCCTTCCGGGGAAGCCTAAAAGTCCAGGGTCAGTGGAGAACACTGTCAGTAGCACCACTGAGGGCTCAGCTCAGAAGAATTCTTTGTTCCACACCTCAAGGCTTATCCCACCCTCCCCTCGTGTATTTATGGTTGTGCTAAGTACACGGCCACGTTAGCCACCTACATGCGATATCCTGGCCTTACCGACCTTTCAAGCCCCACTTCCCAGAATTCACCTCCAAGAGTCAAAAATGATGTATCTGGAACTCAAGTAGCCCGGCCTACTGCACCCATGCTTCTGGCCACCAAATCAGCCAGATGCTCGTCCACGCATCCTGCAGCCACTCTGGAAGCAACCGGTGGGACCCGAGTGACAGTGTTCCCCACACACACGCACGCGGGCACCCACGCAGAGACATGCATGCATGGTGGAAGGAGACATCTATTCCCCAGAAACAACCGAGGAACTGCCAACAAGGCCGGACACCCATCTAAAAGCTAGGATCCAGTATCCAAATCATCTGGCAGAAAGTGGGAGTCTCAGCTTTGCACATCTGCCGGGCCCCCTTTCAGTAGAGTCGCCGGAAGGTGCTGCATATGCACAGCTCCAGATTCACCGTGATCGGGCCAAGCCAGCCAAGAACACGGACTGGTGGCCTTTCCAGAAGGAGCCCGTGGGCATCCATTTCTGCCTCTTTTACATGGTATATGTGTGGACTGAGGGGAGCCCAGGAGCTCCCTCCTTTGAGTCTGCAAAGCTGTGGGGCTGCAAGAATCCCTGAGCCTCCGCGGGGATGCACAGAGTGGAGTAGTTCCTTACACCTGCACAGCCAACGCTAGTTTTCATGAACCACTTAGCAGGAGTTTGTGGGAATGAAGAGGGCGCTGGTTGGTCCTGAGAGAGACAGTTCCTGGGGATCAGAACAAAGGTTGAGTGAAGTGTGGCTAGGGCTCGCCCTGCTCCCTGCTCCCTGTACTCCACCGTCATGTGAAGGAGGGGATGTGTACGTTCCCGGTCAGCAGTGACTTTTAGTGGTCCCACTGGCTTCTTTCATTCCCTCCGGCAGCGGGTGGGGTGCAGTGAGCTCCACGCCCTCCACAGGCCTCTCCTGAGCCCTCCTCTCCCAGGCCTCCTCAGCTGTGCCTGGGAATCACGGCTCTGCATTTTCCAATAAGCTCGGCCTGCTCTGAACACACTCCC
Organism: Equus quagga; assembly: GCF_021613505.1. Lineage (NCBI taxonomy): Eukaryota > Metazoa > Chordata > Mammalia > Perissodactyla > Equidae > Equus > Equus quagga. The sequence continues at coordinate 61,489,073 of NC_060268.1, read as the reverse complement.
TGCACCGGCCCAGCCTTGGGCTCAGCTGAGCCATGTGCCAGTCCCTCTCAAGGCCTGCTGAGGACTCGAGGCCAGAGACCAGCCTGTTTCCTCCTGTGGCAGGGTACACAGTCACGTCGGTCGTGTCCTCCAGGCAGGGGCGGGTGTACGTGGCCGGAGCCCCACGGTTCAACCACACGGGCAAAGCCATCTTGTTCACCATGCACAACAATCGGAGTCTCACCATCCACCAGGCCCTGCGGGGTGAGCAGGTAAGGGAGGTGGGGGCCGGGGGTGGGGGCTGAGGAGGCAGGACAGAGAGGGGAAGGGTGGGCTGGAGGGTTCTCTGAAGCTCATCTCTTCCCTCTTAGTAGGACTGTCCCCAGACCACAAACATCCTTCCTGGTTGCGGGGCACATGCCTCCTTCACACCAGCCTTGGAGCTGGACTGTCCTGTCCCCAGAAAGCCAGGCCCTGGTTCCAGCTACAGCAAGGAGAACCTGGGAGAATGTGCTGCCTGCGTTTCATGGACCTCTTGCCTCTGCCGCATTTGCCCGGCTCTGCCCGTCACCGGCAGCTTCTCTCTGGGTCAGGGCTAGAGTTAAGAGCTGGAGGGAGCACCTGGGCTCTGGCTGCCCAGCCTGGGCTGCCAGGGCCCCCAGGCCTCCTGAAGGGGCAATCATGTTCCTCAAGCCACCCTCTTGCTGCTGGAAGTGGGAGGAGCTGTGCATCCACCCACAGTGAGGCCCCATGGGTTCACCAAGACGCCAGCTTCTTTCCTTCTCCTGAAGTAGTACCAGTGCAGATCCGTACAGCTGCTGATGCCGCTGCCCCGCCCGGGATGTGGTGGGCAACCAGACTCTGTTGCTAAGAGTCTCGTGTTGGAGGGTCATGAATGGAGACTGGAAAACTGTGATAAGTCACTGGTGGTGAAAAGATGGAAAAACAGGGTTCTGATCCAAGTCATTTCAATAGCCCAGGAAAACTGGAGTCCCGAGAAGCAGCGTAGCTTTTCCAAGGTTATATGGTGGATGCATGGCTGGGTCAAGCTCAGAATCCAGGACTCTTGGTGGTGCTGTCTGCATTATGCTACCTCCTGGCAAGCCCCAGCAACCCCCAAACCAGGCCTCGGCACCCCCTGCCTGGCAGCATCCAGCATCCATGGCACCCTGGGCCTGAGCAGGGCCCTGTGCAGGCCCGTACTGTCCTTCCCAGCTTGCCCTCACTTCTCCAGAGCCTGGGAACAGCCCTGTCTCCTGCCTCTTCTGCTGCCCTTGGCCTGTCACCATGAGGATGGGCTCCTCACTAGGTCTAACCTAAACCCCTCTAGCTGCAGGAAGCCATCGTTGCACCGTTCCTCGTCCTGTCTCAAAGGCACCGGTGGACCCGGGTGCTGCTCTGTCCCCCAGCCTCCATCCTGCCCACCCACACTCCACCCGGCAGGCTCTTCCAGGAATCCAAGGCTAGACCTTGAGAGCTGGAGGGAATTTGCTGATGAATTTATCGCATGTTTTACTGCCCGGTTCCGCCTCCAACATCTGAATGAGAAACCACAGTGCTGCAGGCAGCTAAATTAAGTGGATTCCAAATCGCCATGACACACACAGCTGAGGCCACAGATTTACACAAACATCCCCTCCCTCTTCCCTTATTTGCTCTGTCTGCCTCTTAATTACTTTATGTAGGCACCTCTCTTCCCTCCCCGACCCTGTGCTTGTGATTTCCTCTTTCTCTCTTCTGTATTTTTATCTTTCTCCTCAGTTAAAAGCTTTTAATGCTTGAGGATAGATCTCTTCTGGAAGCGTCCTCAGCCAAGGGCTGCCTGGGTGGGTGGATCACGGACTCGGGTGTCGGGACCCGAGTTCCAAGCCAGCTTGGGTGTGACTAGCCTTCTGACCTTGGGCCAGTGGCTCAAGTTCTCTGAGCTTCAGCTCCTTGCCTGTGAAGTGAGGGCGGTGATCTCTCGGGAGGTGGCCCTGGGGCTGTAAAGGAATCCCACCAGGCCTGGTGGCCGGAAAGGCTCCTCCCCGTTCCTAAGGGGCCCACTGGTCCAATGCACATTTGTTGAGTCCCTCCTGTGTGCCAGGCACACACCCAGGCCCGGAGAGAACACAACACGCACAGTGCCCACTCTCATGAGGCACCCCATGGAGGAAGCAGGTGCTGGTGGGAAGAGTACACAGCTTGGGAGGCATCAGGAGGGACACCCCCTGCAGGGAGTGGCGTGGGGAAGGGCAGGTGGACATTATCTGGGGGTGGGGAGCGGTGCAGACCAGAGTACTTGCAGAGGGAAGCCTGGAACCCAGCCAGGGCCTGGGGCCTGTGGAGGAGAAACATCACTGGGATGTCAGAAGCGGGGGTGTGAGACAGAACGTGGGAGCCAGAGATGAGGGAGGGACGGAGGCCAGTCCAGCAGGGTCATAATGAAGAGTGTGGACTTTTTCCAGAAGGCAAGGGAGCAGCATGGTCAGCTGCTAGAGGTCACTCTGGCTGCCCATAGGGGTGGCTTGGAGGGGCTGGCCTGGAGGCAGGGGCCCCTTTGGAAGGAGCCCCCCCCTGAGGAATAAGCTGCAGAGAGGAAAGTAGGTGGATTCAGGACATGTCTGGCATACACCAGGCAGGACTTGCTGGGAGGCCTCAGGTGGGCAAGGTGGAGGCCTGGGCCAGAGGAGCCTCAGGTTTCTGACTGAGTGGGTGGATGGTGCCCAAGGTGGGAGAGGAACACAGTGAATGCTCGAATACTGAAAAGAAATCCTAGGTCACCGTCCCAGGTGCCAATCCCACAGGGATTTGGAACATTCAAAATTGAAACGAGCTAAACATCCACCAATAGAAGAAACACATTTGGCACATGCATAAAATGGAATATTATAGAATCACCAATGATCGTTTTGTAAAAAATATATATAACACGTCATGGAGAAAATGTTCATGATCCATTGTTTTATTAAAAAATCAGTATATAAGCTATATGTATAGTATTATCCCAGATTGTGAAAACAAAACTACACACACACAACAAGCCCCACACCCTAGAGAAAACAGATGAAGAAAATACTCTAAAACATTCGTGGCAGCTATGGTTGGATGTTAGACTATGGGTGACATACTTCTTCTTTATACATTTTTATGCTTGTTTTTTGCCGTTATAATGTATTACAAACAGAACAAATAAAATTAAGTAATGGAAAGAAAGACGTGTGTGGGCGGGATGGATAACAGAAGGGATAAGTTAGAATAAACTGAAAACAGGTGAGTCCACTCTGTTGGTGGGGGTGAGAAGGAAGCCACCCTTCTCATTTGTTCACGAAAATTCTGAGTCAGAGGCTGCCCTCAGTTTCCCTCCATCCCTGGGAGTGAGGCGAGGGCTCCCAGCAGCGCGGCCCACTCCCCTCTCCCCATCCCCGTGCCGCAGATAGGCTCTTACTACGGGAGCGAGATCACCTCCGTGGATATCGATGGCAACGGCATGACAGACGTCCTGCTGGTCGGCGCGCCCATGTACTTCAGCGAGGGCCGAGAGCGGGGCAGGGTGTACGTCTACAACCTGAGACAGGTACGGGTGCGTGGCGCTGGGCGCCCTTGCTGGGGCACCTGACCCGGCCTCCACCCGGTATTCACGAGGGAAGCTGGGTCACGAGAGGGGTCAGCGCCCACTGACCTGCTGAGCCAGGCCAGGAAGAAGAAGAACCTCCTGTGTGGCTGGGCTTATGTAACAGAGAGGGGAGGCTGGGGAAAATGGGGTGGAAAGAGGACACTACAGGCCAGAGGGGATGGTGACCCTGAGGGCCCTTGCCAAGTCCCCCCAGCCTGTTCCCGCCCCTGGTGTTGCAGAACCGGTTTGTTTATAACGGAACGTTGAAGGATTCCCAGAGTTACCAGAATGCCCGATTCGGGTCCTCCATCGCCTCGGTTCAGGACCTCAATCAGGATTCCTACAATGACGTGGTGGTGGGAGCCCCTCTGGAGGACAACCACAGGGGAGCCATCTACATCTTCCACGGCTTCCGAGGTAGCATCCTAAAGACGCCGAAGCAGGTAACGCTCCCCCTGGAAAATGGATGGAGCTAGGACTGGACGTCCTAATAGCTCATGCTCAGCCCTGCGGTCCAGGATTTTCTTCTGCTCCTCGTACAGGAAAGGATTCCAGTGTGTCCTAGCTCTACGTGCCTCAGGTCGAAATTGTGAAATGGGTGCATTTGTCTTCAGGATCTTCCCATCACCCCTTTGAGCAACCTCTCCTTGCTTAACTCTATCTCCCCAACAACAACAAAACCCCAGGGACCCAAATCTCACTGCCCCTCCATTTGTGTTCGTGCAGTTGCCTGCAAATGGAGAACTCCTGCTTGGGCTTGCTCTCCTCTGGAAATGCTTCATGCTGGAAACCTTGCTCACCCCAAAAGTGACCCAGGTCCCATCCCCTCAGGGTCATCGTTTTTGCGTCCATATTTTCGTAGTAAAACAGTCTAATATACCATGGATAGCGATGCCGATGGGTTACCTGCAGGTCATCTGCATTTACACCTAATGGGGAACTCTCCTAAGACACAAGATCTTAATCCAAAAGGATGACTTAGTGGTAAGAATTTCAGGTGCCCTAACAGACCAGGAGAGGCCATAGCTTTGGGCTAGGGAAGTTCCCTGAAGGTTCTGATAGGCTCTCTCCAGCTTTTCCTTTTTCACTCTCTGCAGAGAATCACTGCCTCAGAGCTGGCTCCCGGCCTCCAGTATTTTGGCTGCAGCGTCCATGGGCAATTGGACCTCAACGAGGACGGGCTTGTCGACCTGGCGGTGGGCGCCCTTGGCAATGCTGTGATTTTGTGGTTGGTTCCCCCTTTTCTTGACTCTTGGGCTCTCCTGAGGGTCATGACGGTTACAGATATGTATCAGGATCTTTGTCCCTTGTCTTTCATCACTGTCGGCCAAACTCACCCTGTTCTGATCCCATCTCCTTTTTATGGAATTGCTGTATGATTTTTGAAGTTCAAATCCCTCTTCTCAATGGAGTTCTAGGATTTTAGAGCAATTTAATGTCAAAAAGCCCTTCTTAGAATTTGTCCTAAAAGTTCCGGGTACTTGGGCATATCTTCCACTTGAGCTTTTCAAGCTCCTTCCAGGGTCAGGCTGAGGGGATTGTTATCAGCTGGGAGGATCTCCCTTGTCCCCTAGCGTGAAAGAAAGTTAATGTAACAGAGATTTCCGTCCTCCAAAGCCTTTCTGACTTCTTGTTTCCTTTCTCAGGACCTTATTTCTGCACCACCCCACAGATGTTTGCCATATATCTGCATCCAGGGTCTCTCTCTGGCAATAGTCTACAGCTTAAAAAAACAAAGCTTTCTAAAAGTCCATGCATTTTACCCTATGATGTCTTAGCTACATTTTGAGCCAAAAAAATTTTTAATTTGTGTTTTTTCATATATGTTGATGAGATTTTTCATTATAAGTAAGATAACTTAAAGAAAATTTGGAAAATAAAGAAACAAGTTGCCCAGAGTTTCATCACCTTAACATTAAAACATTTTGGCATATTTCCTTCCAACCTTTTTCCGCCCACATAAAATTTTATATAAACACCATCACATTTTTCATACAACTCAAAGAAAGCATTAAACAGAGATATCGTGCGGCTCCCTGGGGAGATAAAGAAGGAGAGGGTAGGCTCTTCGTTCTCAAGAACACTAGAATCCAAGAGGGAACCGTCTTAGTCCAGGGTCCCGAGAAAACAGAGTCTGAGGCTGAAGCTTAGGCATCAGTGCTCTGGGCACCAGCTTCAACCCAGAAGAAGAAGTGAAGGCCGAAGGAGGCTGGAGAGGGAGGGAGAGCAGATCCGAGCGGAGGCTTGCTGAACCAGCCGCGGTCCCACAGTCAGTGCAGCTCCTTGCTCACAGTATCTCCAGAAAGGCAGACACTGCCTCTGCTGTTGCAGCAGCCCGTCGTAGGGGTGGGAGGGGCAGCAGTGTATCCGCAGGCTTCTCATGCCCCCCGTTTGCCATGGCCAAAGCTTCAGCTGCCCCACACCTCCAGGTGGTGTCTCCTGCCCCTCTGGCTGCGCTGAGGAAGGTCTCTGCAGGGCCGCCCAGCCACTGCAGGGTGCGCTGGCCTCTCTGAAGCTCTGCACTGTGCGGGGCTCTTAGGTCTTTGGTGCTGGTGGCAGCAGCAACAGCAGGTTGGGTGGTAAAGGTATTCGCTGTGTTGGTTCCAGCAAGGAAGCAAGATTGGTGACCAAGATCCAGGGTGGGGAGTAGACATCGCCTAGTGGGTCCTTAGGGTGACACATAAACTAAGTCCTTTACAGGAAAGAAGATACATACACAGGAGAGCACGCACACACACACCAAGAGAATCAGTCTCGCAGAAAGGATTGGGCCAACCTCTAGCTTTTGAGGCCTAAACCTCTGTGCTACCTGAGTGGTGATGAAATTGTGGGCTGGAGCCTTCTGGGGAGATTTTCTGGTTCAGCCCCATGGATCTGAAACGTGACTGCCCATTAGGATCACCTCTCATTGCCCCGGCTTTATCCAGACCACTTAAAGCAGAATTTCTGGGGCAGGGGCCCAGGCAGCAGTAATTTTTACAGACTCCCCAGGCGTTCCTATTGGGCAGGCAAGTTTGAGAACCAGTGATGCAAGCTATTATGTTTACACAGCACTCTGCACCGTCAAAGGGCCTTCTCACTCACTGCTTTGATCCTCACAATCCACATCAGAGAGATCAGGTGACCTGCCCAAGGTCCCATGAGGACCGACAAAGCCAAGACTCAAATGCACCCTTTTCCCTCCACAGCTCAGAGGAGGCGCCATCCATCCCCCTGATACTAAGGAAAGTTAATAATCATGCTAATACTCTGAAGCACCTAAAACACACTACACTTGTTTCATCTCATAAATGCATGGTTTGGAGAGGCAATGTGTCTCCTTCCCTAGTTATGTTTGACTTCCACCAACAGAAGAGTAAATTTGCATTTCTTTGGCTGCCTGGACCAGGAAGTCTGGGTGGACGGGTAGGCAGTCTCCCGGACAGTGAGTGGTTCGCTGTGTTGGCTGCACATTAGAATCACCTGGGCAGCTGGAACACCTTGCTCTTCAAAGTGTGGTCCACAGACCAGCAGCATCAGCATCACCCAAGAGCTAGAAATGCAGAATCTGTGCCAACCTGTTGGATCAGGATCTGCATTTTAACAGATCCCCAGGAGATGTGCAACCGTATTAAAATCGGAGAAGCACTGCTCTAAGACATGTGGACGCCGGTTCTGACTTACTTGGACTTGGAATGCAACTTGAGCATCAGGATTTTTTTGAAGCTGTTCAGATTATTCTAATGTACATCCAGGCTTGGGAACCACTGCTCTAAAAGTGATGAGGAGGCAAAAGGAAGTCAGTATGGTCTGCAGCAAGTGTGGCCCCTGGGAAAGTGATGAAGGGCTCCTTTGAGGGGCGATGAGGTTGCTGAGCCCACCCCTCAGCACCTCTGCCCTTTTTTGCCCAATCCTTTGACATCTGGAGCCCTTCTTTGCTCCCCCCCTCCCCCACCCCCCAGTGGTGGTCTTGCAGATGCCATTCCCATCTGGCTCTCCACCTTTCCCCCTGAGGCACAGCAGGGCAGCCTGTGGCCCACCCCACCCCAGCTACTCACCCTTCTTCTCCAGGTCCCGCCCCGTGGTTCAGATCAATGCCAGCCTCCACTTTGAGCCGTCCAAGATCAACATCTTCCACAGGGATTGCAAACGCAACGGCAGAGACGCCACCTGCCTGGCCGCCTTCCTCTGCTTCACACCTGTCTTCCTGGCGCCCAATTTCCAAACGGCAACAGTTGGTAAACCAGGCCCCTCCCCACTCTCCCAGCTCGGTCTCCCTGGTGGATTTTGTGATTGCTCTGTTTCAAAACCTGGGCTTTGGCTGAAATGGGTTTTAAGTGCCAGGTCACACCGAGAGCCACCTTTGATGACTGCTAGATGCCCATTCGATGCTCTAATTCCTCTGCCCTAAAGGGCCAGGGAGGGGATGTCATGCCAGGGCGAGGAGGGCAGTGAGCAGCAGTGCCGAGCAAGGGAGAGGCCAGCAAAGAAGGAAATAGTCGGATACAGAGCTTGGGTCAGAACAGGGGACAGGATGCTGTGAAGCAAACTGGGGTGAGGAAGCCATGAAGTCAGCCTGAATGCAGAGGAAGAGTCAGCGCCAAGCCGGGGAGTGGGAACCCAGGCCGATGAAGACCCCAGTAGCAGAGTGGGCGTGAGTCTTTGGCAGGGCAGTTTCTTTCTGAGGGCCCATCATTTCCAGCCAAGGCTGGGGTCAGACATCTGCTCACAGCAGCCCTGGGCCCAGGCAGCCCCCGGAAGTGAGAGCTGCAGGCTCCGTCTGGGCTGGGCCATGCAGGAAATGGGGACTGCGGAGAGCTTCTCAGCCAAGGAGCAGGACCCACCAGACGAAGAAGGAATGGTCTCCCAGGGGGAAGATGAGAGCAAAGGCGGGCCTGGGTGGCTGTGCTCTTCTTTCAACTTCTATCTGTGAAAGGAGAAAGATGCAAGAACTGGCGCACCCAGAGGGCTAGCTAGGGTACAGGAGAACGGACTGAGCCTTTCCTGGATTAAGCAAGAGAAGGGGAGGAGGCTGCAGGCCTTAAGCCCTAGAACAGAGTGTGAGGTTTGAGGAGCTGGTGGGAAGGGCCTGGCTAGGCCTCCCTAGTGTGATGGGAACTGCCACCTGTCCAGGCTCTGACCCAGACCTGACGGGACCCCAGAGCTGAGGACGAGACCTGGGAAGGGCAAGGGAGAGGTGGAGAGGTGTATTCATCCAGAAGGAGTTCAAACAGGGGCACTGCCATGACCCCTCGTCCTATCTCCTCTCCTCATCTACTGGGTTCACCTTCCCCTCCATTTCTTCCTCTTTCTCTGTCCCTTTGCTGTCGGCCCATCTTGCTGTCTCCTCCTTCTGCCTCCCTCTTCTCTGCAGTTCCCTCCTTTTCCCCTTTCTCAGTCCATCCCTCACTTTCTGCATGGGAGTTTCCCACCCACACTGGGCCTCATGACGGCAGGGGAGCAGCTCTTCCCTGGACAGCCTGGAGGGCTTCCTGAAGGAGGCTGCTTTTCGAGAGGCTATTTTAAAAGAGAGGCAAACTGTCTCGGGTAGAAATGTGGCTCCACCTTATTGGTCTTGCCCTCTGCCTCTTGCAGGCATCAGGTACAATGCCACCATGGACGAGAGGCGGTACACGCCGCGGGCCCACCTGGATGAGGGCGGGGACCGATACACCAACAAGGCTGTCCTGCTCCTCTCCGGCCAGGAACACTGTGATCGGATCAACTTCCATGTGCTGGTGAGCCTGACGCCCAGCAGCGCCACCAGCAGAGCCGGAGCTCCTGCGGGAAGGGGACACAGAGCTGGAGGAGGGAGAGGCAGAGGACTCAGCTGGTGCCAGGCTGGTTCTGAGCCCCCAGCAGACCTCAGACGGCCCAGCCAGGGGGCAGTGTCCTGGACCTCAGCCACCCCGTACTCATGCCCCAGAGAAAAGGCCACTGGGACACACTAGCTACCACCTCATCATACCCTCCTCCAAGATCCCCTCTTCATCAGCTCTCAGATGCCCGCCATTTCTTTAGCAGGGGCTGAAATCTGAGGAGGGCTTGGCGGGATCTAGCAGAGATAGGGGTCAGCCAGCGGAGGCCATGGCTCGAAAGGCAGTTCCCAGGCACTGGCTAACAATGAAGACCAGGGAGGGCGAGCCAGTAGTGTAGACAAGCTGGGAGGAGGGACAGAGAGAGGCCAGCCTGGCAGAGAGGGGGACCCAGGGCGTGCCCCATGTTACAGATAAGGAAGTGGAAGAGAAATCTGTCTCCTCCAGAAGCTTCAAATACCCAGGCCACAGCTCCAGCCTCAGAGACACAAGCAGGGGGCACTCAGAGCCCGCCTGACCCCAGGAGTTCAAGGGCCAAAGGTCAGAAAAGCAAGCAGATAGGAGAAGTCCTCGTGTCTGTTAATACACTGTCCCCTCTGACATGTTTGTGCAGTGGTTCTCAAAGTGCAGTTCTCCGGACCAGCAGCATCCCCATCACCAGGGGACTTGTTAGAAATGCATGTTCACAGGCCCCTTCCCAGAAGCCCTGAGTCAGAAACTGCGGTTGGGGCTCAGCCTGTTAACAGGCCCCCTGGGATTCGGATGCAAGCTCAAGTTTGAGAGCCACTGCCTTAATGCAAAGGAGCCACTCGTGTCAGGATGTGGGGTGCACGGGGGAGAGCCTAGGGCAGCTCTAAGCATCCCTTTCTTTCCCATCTATACGTGGGACCAACCTGCATCGCCCCCGTTCTGTTCACTCATTTGTTCATTCACTGATTTAACACATTTGTGAAGCCCTGTCACAGGGCTGCGACTGTGCCAAGAGGCTTCTGAGGGAGAAAGACTGACACATAATCGGATTCAATGCCAGTGAGAAGTTGTAGTAACAGGTCCAGACAGGTTGTGGGGATGGGGCACTGCCTGGCTTCCTGGAGGCCGAGGTGTTGGGTGACTGGTGCCTGGCATTGAGGATGACCCGCAGATTAGTGAAACATGCAGGCATCTGGGCTGGCAAATGCCGAGCCCAGGGCCCCTCTCCACAAGGCACAGTCTTCAGCCACGGACCCCACTGGGAATCTCCATCCGCCCAGGGCAGCTGCTCTATTCCCAACCAATCCTGAGGGCCAACAGGGCTGCTGCCCTCCCGACTTAGGGAAGGGGAAGTTCTCTCTCAGTGGTCCTGGCCCAGAGATGGATGCTCCTCCACCCTCACCCCTGTCCTCATATCCTCGCCACACAGGACACCGCTGACTACGTGAAGCCAGTGACCTTCTCAGTCGAGTATTCCCTGGAGGACCCCGACCACGGCCCCATGCTGGACGACGGCTGGCCCACTACCCTCAGAGTCTCGGTACCTCCCAGTGCACAACTCCGGCCCATGCCCCGCCCCCCCGCCCCCCACCCCAGCCCGGACCCAGAGTGTGACAGGTACCAAGGAGTTCTGCCCCCAGCACGCCTTCCCACCTCCTGCCTGGCAAACCCACACGGGGCTCCTTCGCTCCTCCCTTGTGACCTGTGCTGAACAGTTTCTCCAGGGTAAGGCCCAGGCCTTCTGTTCAAGCTTCCCCGTAGCCCCAGCATGGGGTGAGCACTGAGTGGGCCCTGGAGAATCACAGGACCAGAAGGACCCTTAGCTCTCCATCGCCCGCCTCCCTCATTTACAGATGAGGGCACTGGAGGCTGGAGAGAGTGACTCAACCACTCACAGCCTGGTCTGCGGTTTGTTGAATGACTGACTAACAGACAGTCCTCCCAGCCCACTCCTAAGTGTTCCAAAAATAAGTAATTTTGGCCTCAGCCTTGGCTCTGGCCCTACCCCTCAACTATATTTTCTAATCTCTGACTGTAGGGACATCAGAGTTTTCTGGTGTCTAATATTCAGGTGCTCCTGTACCTGCAGCTCCACCTAAAGTGCGCTCAAAGGTAACGTGAGGCAGTTATCAGTTCTACCTGAGCTGTGCTAGGAGAGCAGGCAAAGTGTGTCAAATGAAATATCTAATAACTGAACCCTGAGCATTTAGGAAATAACTTTAAAATATACCACAATGCCCTTAAGACCATGACCTGTGAGGTCCAGTCTCTGAGAATTATATAGAATCCAGCCTGCAAATAATTTCAAAATTATTCACATTCTTACTTGTATCTCCCCAACATAAAAGGGCTGTATAGTCAACAGCAAGGCTTCTGAAAGTCCCCTGTCTGCTCTCATGCACCTCCAGCATCCCCCGGCCCAGACCTCCCACACTCCACCGCCCCACCCTCCACCTTCACACCTCCCCTCTCCTCCTGATCATGCAACACAGATGCCTAGGAGAGGCTGTCTTAAAATGCAGGTCAAGAGACAGCTGCACACCCACCGGGCAATGGGCAAGCTGAGGGGCGGGCTGGATTGAAACGTGTCTGATATCAGAGCACATGGATCTGAGCGAGGGCTAGGGAGCTCACCTTCGGGAAAAGTTAATGAATCTAAGACATACATGGCCTCTGTGACACCCGCTTCCCCTCACCTGGGTTTGGGCTGTGTTCCTGGTACGGACAGCTGTGTCCCTCAGCTCTAGACTTGAATATACCCAACTGCCTGCTGAGCATTTCGCCCTGGATGGGCCACAGATGCTTCAAACTCAAGGTGCCCCAAAACGGAACTCCTCCACTCAACCCCTCCATGGATGAGTAAACGGCGTGGCTGTCCTTCCAGACACTGAAAAGGAAACTCTGCCAGCATTCTGGGCCCTTTTTCTCCCTTAACCCTGACGAACTCCAGGTCCTATGGGTCCCACCTCTCAGGTCCCTGACCTGTTTTCTCCTCTCCACACCCACTACCACACTGACACCATCATCATCACTTACATGGACATTGCAGCAGCCTTCTTAATGGTCTCCCTGCCTCTGGTCTTGACCCTTCCAGTCTATCCACTCACAGCAGCTTTCAATATACGAGTCTGGCAGGACATTTCCCTGCCAAAAGTAGACGATGATTCCTATCAGTTGCAAGGCATGACCCCAAGGCCCTGTAAGAACTAGCCCCTGCCCATCCCTCCATCTCCTCCACCGCTTACTACAGCAACACTAAACTACCTGTCATTTCCCAAACTCACCACACTGCTTCATGCCTCAGGACCTTTGCACAAGCTTGTCCTTCCTCCCTGGCTTCCCACTCCTCATGGTCCATCTAGCTAACTTGGTCATCCTTCAGAACTCTCACCTACTGTCACTTTCCTGAAGCCTTCTCTGACCATCTACAGGCCAAAATAACTGTTACCTCCCTTCTGCCTCTTCTATTCCTCATACAGATTTCTTTTTTTTTTTTTTCACGTTTCACATTGCAATTATTTATTCACATGCCAGTCTTCCCCATGAGCTGGGAGCAGAAGCTGTGTCTTCCTCATCCCACATCCCCAGTACCAACCACCTTGCCCACTCCCACAGTCAATGATCAGTAAGTGTTGGCTGGAACCGCTCTGCTGGGTGAGTGCGGTGTTCTGTGCTATCAGCTCAGTTAAGAACTGAACGGGACCCAGGAAGAGTTGAGTTTTGAGCCATGTTTTAAAGAAAGGAGTAACTATGTGAAAGAAGAGGACAAGCAGTGTGGCGTCTGTGAAGAGGGCAAAGAGAAAACCCGTGTCTAGTGCAGTAGAGAGCAGAACTGGTGTGCTGGGGCGTGAGGGGTGGCCCGCAGCAAGGAGGGTGCTGGAGGCTGTGTGTCCCTATCCAGCCGCCCACCGCTGGCTCTTCCTGGTCCAGGTGCCCTTCTGGAATGGCTGCAATGAGGACGAGCACTGTGTCCCCGACCTCCTGCTGGATGCCCGCAGTGACCTGCCCACAGCCATGTGAGTCAGCTCCTCCGCGCCCCAACTATGAGACCTTTCCCTTCCCTGCTGGTGCATCTGGGGCCCCAGGGCCTGGATGATTTTCTGCACATCCTTCACGCAGACAGCGTGGGTGCAGCACTGCACGTGGAGGCAGGGTCTAGCCCAAGCTCTGCCTCCAGCTCCTGTGTGAACTCAGACAAGTCCCTTCCCCGTCCTGGGCCTCAGTTACCTCCTCCGTAAAATGAATAGTGTAATCCTCAAGCTCCTCAAACTTTGTTTAGAGAAGAGAATCTTTTCTTTAGCACCCAGACTACAAAACAGATAAAAGGTGGAGACCAGAGATGCAGAATTCTGGGTGCTCATCCCCCAACCTCTAGACTAGGTGATCTCTAGGGTCCATCGACTGAGTGCTTGGGCTCGATGCTAAGGAGACTAGCAGAGGATGAGCAGTGTGTCCCCAATCCCCTGGAAGAAACAAACTAGGATGCAAAGAAAAATAATGAGCAATATCCTATTTTAAATTTATGTAATATATTTTCAAGTAATTTATGCTCAACTTTTATCCAACCATGAGATGATTTAGATAGAAGACATATGTACCATGACACATGCAATAAATAGAAGTAGCACATTCAAACCTTATAGAAGGATGAAGAAGAAAATATTCTAAGCTAATAATCAGGATTGTCTCTACATTTAGCTCTGAGCTTCCTGGCAGCCAAAGCCAAAAGGGAAACATGCTGAATAGAGAGGTGATCCATGAGTCATGAGGTCTACGCTGCATTCCCATTCCATCTGAGTAATCCCTGGTGGTCTCTTTCCCACAGGGAGTACTGTCAGAGGGTGTTGAGGAAGCCCGCCCAGGACTGCTCCGCATACACACTGTCCTTCGACACCACGGTTTTCATCATAGAGAACACGCGCCGACGGGTGGCGGTGGAGGCCACACTGGAGAACAAGGGCGAGAATGCCTATAGCACAGTCCTAAATATTTCACAGTCAGCAAACCTGCAGTTTGCCAGCTTGATCCAGAAGGTAAGACCTCGACCCTGCCAGTCCTGCCTGAGGTGAAGGGCAGAGGCAGGAAAGGGGGGGTCCAGGCAGGGGGCCTGCATATCAGAATCACCTGGGAGCTTAAAGATACCTATGTCCACACTTCTCTGGAGAGTCTAATAGGTCTGGGGCAGGGCTGGATCTGTGTGCTTTTCAAGCTGCCCAGGTGATGTCAGTGGGCAGCCAGGGCTGACAACCACGGGGGAGGGGAGTCTGAGCCCTTCAGAATGTGGGGAGGAATGTCCGTCAGCCTGTGTCCTTGGCCCTATATAGGGGCATGCTCACGTGCGCACACACCCCCCGCCACGTGCATGCACACCAGCACATACACACCCTCTGCCTACAGTTCATCCTCCAGGCTTTCTCGAAAGGGTCCTTCTAACAAGAATCAGGACAGGTTACTCCCACTTTCAAACTTCCAATCATTGCTAGCTGCTTTCACAACAAATTCCCAGCTCCTTAGTGTGGCATTCAAGGCCTTCCAGCTTCCCCACCCTCCACCTGCCCCTTCTCCCACCCCCACCCTCATTCCTACCAGCTGCCGCTGTTCCCCAGCACAGCTGCTCCTCCACACCGAGGCCCTGCCCACCACAGTCCCCTGCCTGGTTCTCCCTCCCTCCGCTGTTCTTTCTTGGTGACCACTTACAGTGTCCGGGCACTGTGCTCAGCTCTTGCATGCATTATCCCTCACAACGACCCTGCGAGGTGGTGGTGGTACTGGGGATGGTGGTGGTGATATCCCCATTTTACAGAGAAGGGAACTGAGGCACAGAGAGGGGCTGTGTGGAGCATAGAGCTGGTAAGTGGCAGAGCGGGATTCTGCCCAGCAGCTGGCTCCTGAGCCTGCACTTCCTGACAGAGCATCGTCCTCTTGTCATGCTCTCTTGGATACCCTCTTGAAGCCCCAACAGGCCACACAGGGCCCGGCAGCCCCACACAGCCCTCTGGCACAGCCCTGTGCATGCTCCGAGGAAGTCCGCAGAGTCTGAGGGCTGCCCTGTGGCACTGAACTCCGGGGGGCAAGTGCTGTCTTAGCCAAGTCTGTCCCGGGCTCGGGCCAGGGCTGGGCACATACAAGTCCCTCAAGACATGTTTATTGAATAAACCCAGGACATCGCTGTCCTGTGTGGTGCTGGGGGGGTCCCAGGTCCCCTCAGACACAGACTCCGTCCTCACACATCTGAGTGTCAATGTGGAGCCCAGGGTGCAGGCCGGGACAGATGTCGGCCCTTCTGTCCTCACCTCCACCGCAGAACCACCCCCAGCACCCGCTGCCCCAGTGCAGAACGGGCCCTCCCCAGCCATAGGCGCGCACACACACACACACACACACACACGAGCACTTCCCTTAGCCAGGCGGGGAAGCTGACTGGAGGGAGGCCACCCCAGGAAAGTCAGGGGAGACCTGGTCTCTGTGTCCTCCCTCCCTCCCCCTCCGGGGGCTCTCAGTGTCCTCAAACAGACCTCAAGGTGCCGCCTGAATGAAGGCCTGTGCGTGGCCACACTTAGTCCCTCTGGCAGGCCCGGGGCTGGGCCCCAACACCGCTCCTGCTCCATGGCCCGGAGGGAAGATGAGGGGCCCATGTGATGGTCTTTCAAAGTCCTCTCCTGCTGATAGATTTTCTGTCTGGATTCGGGGTATTTAGGGAAACTGAGCCCCAAACCTGCCTCCACCTCTTCCCGCTTCCCTGGCCCAGCCCTTACAATCCTGTGCCTGTTCATAACCCTAGCGGGGAGGAATCACGGAGTTTTGTTTCTGTGGCACAGAAGGGCTTTGGGAGCTGAGCGGAGGCAAAGAGAAGTGGGGAGCACCTTCTGTACAGTGCCGGGTCCACACATGGCAGGTAGCGTGTAGGCCTAGCCTGCAGCCCGGCTCCTTCACAGACGCCACCCATGCATTCAAGCCCGGGAGCTGCTCACAGCTGCAGTCAGCGCTCCCGACCCGTCTCCCCCGCCCTACCATCCGGCCAAGGGGAGCTCTAGTGGAGGACACATCCTCCCAGCGACAGACAAACGTGTCAGTCTGACCACACACAGGCAAAACCATACAAACCTACAGATACAGCCGAGGAAAGGCACATGCTCTGTATACATGCCACTGGGTGCATGCACACACGTGCACCGACATGCAGGCCCACACGCACAGAGTCTACACAGACGTGCCTTTACATCCACATGCAAATTCATACCAGAGATACACACAGGCATGTGCCCAGGCGGTGCCCAAGGCAGATACAAATAATCATTATAATGATTTGTTGTTAGTGCCATTGATTCTATTCCGACTCCTAGCGACCCCGTGTACAGCAGAGCAGAGCCCTGCCCAGTCTTTCTGCGCTGTATCAGAGAGTGCTCCGCTGCTATTCACAGGGTTTTCAGGGCCAGTTTTTTCAGAAGCAGGTGGCCAGGTCCTTCTTCCTAGTCTGTCTTAGTCTGGAAGCTCCACTGAAACCTGTCCACCATGGGCCACCCTGCTGGCATGTGAAATACAGGTGGCATAGCTTTCAGCAACATAACACCACGCAGCCACCACAGTGTGACAGCTGACAGACAGGCAGTGTGGTCCTCTGGCCTGGAAACAAACCCAGGCAGCGATGGCGAGGGCGCCAAGTCTTAACCACTGGACCCCCACGGCTGGCTGTCATAATGATAGCTGCCATATTGCATGATGACACTATTCTGGGCCTTGAACCAGGCACTGCGTTTACATGCACTGTATCATTTAGTCCTCATAACATACGAGGCAGGTACTATCGTCCCCATTTAACAGAGGAGCAAAGTGAGACCCATGCAAATGAGTTCAGGGCCAACCAGCGTCAGCCAGAGCACCGTGTGAGAGTCCCTTCCTGCTGGACCTGAGCTGAGGGGACACCTGTGCTAGCCCAGCAGGGCCCCAGCTCAGACAGGCTAGGGAAGCCTGGTGGCATTTCCCCCTAGACGCTGCCACCTCTTTCTGAATAGCCACCAGCCAGAGAGTGACCTGCTGTTGAGAGCCCTGAACCAAACAGTGGTGGGAGGGCTTGAAAGGGGCGGAGCCATGGAAAAAGAAAAGAGAGAAAGCGCTGCGGGGAAAGCCTGTGGCAGCAGAGGCTCCGGGGGAGCTCCTGGGAGGCACAGACACAGCCCCGCCCTGGGGGAGGTGGAATAGAGTCTCAGAAAGACCCCCATGGCCCCGCCAGGAGGTCAGCCCACAACCTGCCCACCATTATTCTGGGTTACAAAGTCATGCAAGACCCTGAAGCCTCATTTCATGGCTCAAAAGGATCCTTTCCAATCCCTCTGGCAGAAGACGTGCCTCAATCAAAGGGCCAGAGGGAGGCAGGACAGCCAGACTGCAGAGCCTTCAGAGCCCAGCCTGGCCGCTCTCCAGCGGGCTGAGCTCCTCACTGCAGCCTCTGGGCCTCAGTGTCGCACCTGTAAGCGGGATGATAAGTCTGCGTCCGGGCGCGATACAGGGGGAATGACAAAGCACACACATGAGCACCTGCCACTTTCCAACGAGGCCACGATGAGTGCGTCCACAGGCTACACTATGCCCACCACGCTTCCGCCCCAGAACCAAGCCACACCCCAGCCTCCAGGGCCCCGTGTCCCAGACCCACTGGCCTGGGCTGCAGCTTCCACCCGGGCTTGGGGGGAAGCGGTCCTAGGCCTGGTCTCAGGCCCCTCCTGACTGCTGTCTGTGGCATCCCCACCCGCCCCCAGGACGACTCGGACGGCAGCATCGAGTGCGTGAATGAGGAGAGGAGACTCCACAAGAAAGTCTGCAATGTCAGCTACCCCTTCTTCCGGGCCAAGGCCAAGGTTGAGGCTGGGGGCTGTTCCGGGGTGGGACCAGGGAGGGTACTGGGAGGCACCAGGGAGGCAAGAGAAATGGAAGTAAGCAGAGGGGATGACTGGGAAGGACAGAGAGACCTGACAGCGGCTTTTAAGAATATTAGATTTTTCTCCCATGAATGACATTCAAATGACCTAATGAGCCAGCCCGCCCAAGAGAGGCCCCTTCACCTCTGGGGGGTCCTGTCACTCCCCCCACCCCTTTCCCATCACCTCTTGGCCAATCCCACTGTCATTTATCCTAACAAGTTTTTAAATGTCTGAGCTCTGCCATCATGCCGTGCATGGGGAGAGATGGGGAGAAAAACAAACATTTCTTGGGCACTGCCATGTGCTTGGAAGTGCACATGAAGGGAGTGTGGTGTGTGTGATGGGAGAAGCTAATTAGCGGGGAAAGGAAGGTAGACCCCACATTGTGGGGCGTGTGCCCATCACCCTGGGGCAGTGGGCAGCCACTGGAGGTTCTGGAGCAAGAGAAGACCTGACTGAGGCCAAGCTGCTTGTAAAGTGGGAATCAGATAGAGGGGAGTTTGAGGCGGAAGCCAGCTGGGGAGCAGGGTCTGCAAGGCTGGGGAAGGGGAGGAGCCGGGGGCAGGGGATTATGGCTCCTTGTCAAAGACCCTCCTCAGCAGGATACAGGTCAAGACTGTTGTTTTCAGGGTGAGGCACTGACAAACCCAGGAGCTCTAGAGTGAAGACCCAGGGAGCAGCACGAGCTTGCCCACCCCACCCCGGCCACTCCCTGGGAGAATGGGGCCCTGAGGCCTCCTTGGGGAACTCCATGAGGGCCAGACCTGGGAAGAGCCCAGGGGTCTGAGCAAAGCCCCAGTAACACCCCGAGGTCTGGCAGAAGCTGCGAGAAGGGTCAGATGTCACAGGGCCACAGTCAGGGGACCCAGGCCCCACTCCCGGGCAAAGGCCCAGGGAAGTTTCAGGACCCATCAGAGTGGCGGGAGGGCCGCTGGACAAGGAAGGCTCAGACAGCCCCACCCCCACATGCAAGAACAAGGGGTGGATGAGGTGGTCTTCTGGCCCCCACATCCTGTGGGGCACGGTGATGGCCATCTCCCTTCCTGCCATCGTCTCCCACCCCGAAAACCCTGCAGAAAGAGTCTGAAGTTGGACTTGCTGTCCTCTTCTAGTTGCCTTAGTTAAAAACAAAAAGGAAGAGGCAGGAGGAGCGCTGGCCGCACAGCCAAGAAACCCCACCAGGGGAGCTGTTGTCTTTGGCTGCGTCCCCCGAGGCAGCCCCCACTCAGCTCACGTTACTCCGGCACCTGGTCCTCCCTTCCTCCAGCCCACTCCCAGCCAGCAGGGCCACCGAGCGAACGAGCAGGCAGGGGCAGGAGGCTGGGCCAGGGCTGGTTGGGGCAACGCCCAGACATGCAGTTCGCCACCACCCCTGCTGCAGTGACCTCTTCCTTGCAGGTGGCCTTCCGTCTAGATTTCGAGTTCAGCAAATCCATCTTCCTGCACCACCTGGAGATCCAGCTCACAGCCGGCAGGTCAGGGCCTCGTCCCCCCCCCCCCGGGCTGGATGCTCCTGGGCCTGTTCTGCTGCTAGCAGCTGCCCCTCCCTCACTGAGTCCCCCACCATGCCCTGTCCCTCACTGCCCTGACCAACCCCGCAGCGTGGGCAGCCTGCTGCCAACTGTGCTGCCTCAGCGTCCATTCTTGGGCGGCCTGGATGTAAATAATACCCCTAACTTTATACGGCATTTTATATAGCAGTTACTTAGAAACCCTGCAGTTAGAAATCACTGTACATACTATATCTCAGTCAGTCCTCACAGCAGCCCCTTAAGAAGGCAAAGCAGGGGTCCAGCCCAGTGATGTAGTGGTTAAGTTCATGCATTCCGCTCTGGCGGCCTAGGGTTCATGGGTTCAGATCCCGGGCATGGACCTACACACCACTCATCAAGCCATGCTATGGTGGCATCCTACATATAAAGTGGAGGAACATTGGCACAGATGTTAGCTCAGGGCCAATCTTCCTCACCAAAAAAGAAAAGGCAAAGCAGGGGTTATTTCTCACCCCACCTCCCAAGTTACAGGTAAGAAAAACAAGGCTCAGAGTTGAGTGAGTTTCCCAACAACACACAGCCTTACTCTATGTGGGTCTGTCTGTGTGTCTCCCAGGCCCCCCTGAGGTGGCTCACTATCTGTTGACACCGTGAATCACCGTGTGTCAGCAGTGAACACATTGGAGGCAGGGAGGATTCTGGCTGCTCTGGAGCCTTAGAAACCCTCCTGAGAACTCCACACTGAGAAGGAAATACTGCAAGCAAACCCAACACCGACATTCCAGCCCACACACACACACGCACACACACGCATGCACACACACACATGTGCATGCAAGCCAGCGGTCATGGGAGCACTAGGGATCCACAGCCCAGCACAGCTCACCTCCCGGCTGTAGGTACACAAGCTGTGCACTCTGGGCGACCTCTCCCTCCACGTGAGAGCAGGATCATAGGATGTGTCAGGGCCTCAGGCCACCCTCACGCAGCTCCCTGCCCTCAGAACACAGCCCGTTCTCACGGGAAGATGAGTGCCCTTGCAGAGTAGTGCCATGCACCCCTAGGCTGTTTGTGGGTGTTTGTGAATTAGACACGTACAGGAGGGGGACACTGGGCTCCCTTTTCTAACTAAACACCTATCCTGGTGTCAGGCTTCCAAAGGAAATAAAACTTACTGTAGGTAACGAGCAGAAATCATATG
The DNA here is from genome assembly GCF_021613505.1 of Equus quagga. Classification (NCBI taxonomy): domain Eukaryota; kingdom Metazoa; phylum Chordata; class Mammalia; order Perissodactyla; family Equidae; genus Equus; species Equus quagga. The sequence continues at coordinate 61,468,122 of NC_060268.1, read as the reverse complement.
TTTTTATGTCCAAAATTATTCGCCCTGGTTGTTCACTGTGCTCAGATGTAAAGGGCAGTGTATTTGACGAAACTTTCTGCAAAGTCTCTGAGTTTCGCTCTCTGGCCTTTCCAAGGCAGCAAAGCGCCCTCAGCGCCACCCCGGCCAGCCCCGGGGGCGGATGGAGGACAGACAAGCCACGCTGCTGTGGAGCCCTCCTTGTCCACCTCCCAAGGCAGAGCAGCCAGCCTTTACCCTTCGCACCCACAGCCCGGGATTTCCCAGTCCACAGACAGGAGGCTCAGTGAGGAGGGCACTGTCCTCCCAACTGCCATTCGGTCTTTCCCTGCCCCACACCAGCCCAGATGTGCTGTGCCTAGAAGGCGACAGGAAAGCTACTGTCACCAGTCCCCCGCCTCCCGGCCCCTCCCCTCCTAGGAGATGCCTCCGGTTCCCTCCCAGGCTGGCCCGGTGCTCGCTCCTCAGCCCTAGAAGAGCCAGGCTGCTCCTTCCCAGTCTGACTCGGGTCCCTCCTGCTGCAGTGAGCCTGCCCGTGAGCTGGCTGACCTGGGTAGAGGGAGGGCCGCTCCTGCCTGACCGCACCGCCTGGCTCTCCTTGCAGTGACAGTGACGAGGAGGAGAGCACCAAGGAGGACAACACGGCACTCCTGCGCTTCCACCTCAAGTACGAGGCTGACATCCTCTTCACCAGGTAGGCAGGGGCCCTGGGACCCCCAGGGAGGCGAGGCACCGGGGAGGGAGGCCTAAGATGGGGCACCTCTGGGGCCCTCAGAGGGTCGGAGGTCCCAGGGGCCAGGCCCAGGGCTGAGGGACCATGAGATGGAGCCAAGTGTGTCCCTGAGGGGTAAGAGAGTGCAACCCTCTCATCCACAGAGGGGAGGCGGTGTCAGAATAGAGGAAGGAGGAGACAGCCCTGGCCCCCAGGGATCTCCCAGCTGGGGTGGAGGGGGAGGGCTGGGGCAGGGGGCCGCATCCAGCCAGGTGCGGGCATGGGGACTGGGGGCATGGTCTGTAGAGAATTTTAAAATGGTAATAAAAGCTACTACGAGGCCATCTGCTTTTCATTCCCACCCTGGACCAGCAATTCTGAACAGTGCAGTGAGAAAATGCTCCTCCCACAGGGCACACTGCTCCCACCATGCACCCCCTTGGTGTGCCCCGGGCCCCGGGCTCTCCTCTGAGAGCTCCCAGGGGGAGCTCACCCCTAGCCACTGCTAGAGGCTGGAACGTGCACAAAGAGGCCACGCCCTGGGCAGAGAGGCCAGGGCAGGGGGCAAATAACTGGCTCTTCTGACTCATGCCCATCCCCAACACGAGGCAGACACAGACGACCCATCTCAGCCATTGATTTCTGCTGAGCCTCAGAATCCTTCCCAACACAGCACTTCCAATGGACACAGAGGTCTAGGGGGAGGCAGGCACATGCCCACACCCCTGTCGTTCATTCACCCTCCAGCCAGCACTGACTGAGCTCACGGCGGCCCTGTCCTCTGTCCCTGCAGGAGCAGCAGCCTGAGCCACTACGAGGTCAAGCCCAATAGCTCGCTGGAGAGATATGATGGCATTGGGCCTCCCTTCTCCTGTGTTTTCAAGGTAAGGCTGGAGGGAGCCGGGCGGAGAGTGGAGGACCGGAGATGAGGATCCCCTATCTCGGGGGAGAGGAATTTGGACTCATTGCTAGTGCCTGGGGCTCAGCCTCAACCCTGCCATCCACTCACTGTGTGACTTTAGGCAAGCCACATCCCTTCTCTGGGCCTCTCAGGCCTCATCTGGAAAATTACAGGGCTGGCCTGGGAGGATGTATCAGTGAAGACTAGGTGTGGCTGAATATAATTTTTAAAATATAAAAAAAAGTGGTATAAACACACCAGGGTTTATTCTCTCCCATATAAGAAGGCAGGAGTTGGTGGCTTCACAGTCATCCAGGACTGGGTCTCCTTCTATTTGTCTGTCCCTCCATCCTCAGCGCGCCATTATCAGCCTCTCGAGTTCACCTCATAGTCCAAAATGGCTGCAGCTGCAGCCATCATGTTCTCATTCCGGGCAGCAAGAAGAAGGAAGAGGGGACGAGCATGCCGCTTCCCATTAAGGAAGATCTGCTTGGCAGTGCTGGCACTTACGTCACCTCTCGTTGTCCAGCACGCTGTGATCCAGCTGTGAGGGAGGGTGGGCACTGCGGCTTTCTGTCTTGGTTCCTGCCACTAAAGAAGGAGGGAGAAGGAGAACTGGGAGGCGCGTTGGCAGTCTCTGCCACAGCGGGCCCTGCGATCTCGCCCACCTCTGAAGCACTGTGTGAGAGCTGGGGCAAGTGACAGCTGGGAACTGCAGTCAGACACATTGACACCTGGATGGCTGTCCCAGAATGGTTTAGCAACCTGCCCAAGGCCACACAGCTCACACGTGGCGGCAGCCCTGGGTTATATTCCTGGCCTTTCTGAATTCAAAGCCCTGCTCGTAATCACTGCTGCTCTGACACCGAATGTGTCACAGCCGGAATGTGAACTATCACATACTACTTATATCCTTCATTAATTAATGATCCTCTCATAATAAATTAATTGGTGCCATCTCCATCCCCGGCCTCTGCCCAGGGTGGCCACCAGCACCAGGCTACAAAGTTCCCACAGCCAAGAGAGGCTGGAAACGGAAGTGACCCTTGCTCTCCAGCCTCACGCCACCACTGACTTGTCCTCAGCCTGTGGGAGCCCGCCCCGCTTCAGCGCCATCGCGCATGTCCATCCGCGCAGCCCCCAGGCCGGGCTTTGGCAGAGCTGTAGAGCTTCTACAGAGAAAACGCCAGGGGGCTTGAAGGGGCCTGTTTCCCAGGCCCAGCTGCGGGGATCGCGGCCCCCGGGGGCTGGCTGGTCCCTGTGGACCTCGTCCTCCACCCCAGCTGCTGCTGTGTGCCCTGACGCCTCCCCTCTCCGGGCACAGATCCAGAACTTGGGCTTGTTCCCCATCCACGGGGTGATGATGAAGATTACCGTTCCCATCGCCACCAGGGGCGGCAACCGCCTGCTGATGCTGGGGGACTTCCTCACTGACCAGGTACCGAGGCCTTGGGTGCTGGCTTAGGGGAGGGGACCAGAAAGAGTGTCCCCAAGTCCTCAGACCTCAGTGCCTTCTCCCAGGACCAGGGCCAGCTGGGCCTCCTCTGGGAAGAGGTGAAAAGAACATCCCTAGGGTGCTGAGTCTGCCAACGCTGGTTGTGAGGCTGGTCGTGTGTGTCCCTCATGTAGGTGAACACGTCCTGTAACATCCAGGGGAACAGCACAGAGTACCGGCGAGCCCCGACAGACGAAGACTTGAGTCGTGCCCCACAGCTGGTGAGTGGCCCACACGCCAAGAGCCGTGGGGGAGGGGGAAGAGGAGTGCCGGCTGAGCCCCGGGGCCCTTTCTCTCCTTATCCAATAGCTTGTCACTAAGAGCTCGCTGAGCACCTGCGTGTGCCCAGCCTCAAACCAAGAAGAAGCAGAATGAGGAAAAGATACTTCTTGCCTTTAGTGAGCTCACCATCTCGCAGGCGACACAAGAGTGAGTGCCGAAGAAGCCAGAGAACAAGCTGGGATCCATGTCAAAAGAGTGACAGCAGGAGCAGACAACCTGGGGCATAAAAGGACAGGGACAGTGGACTTGCCCTTGAGCCTAGAAGGGCCACAGATAAGCAGAGGGAAGGGGAAGGAGCTGGACGGCGCAGCACCATGGGGACCCTGAACACACAGGGCTTGTCCTGGAGATACTGACCACATCCCCAAGACACCTGCCCGTCTCCGGGTTTATGTTCTCCAGGTGCCCCTGTGCCCAGATACCAACTTCTGAGCATGTTTCCACGATCCCTTACCCAGACGAAACTTTTAGCTGTTTTAGTCTTATTTCCCCAAACCAGGGCCTCGCACCAAGCATGCTTTGAGTGCAGTGCACTCTACTGAGGACTCGGGTGGGGAAGACGTGGCTGCAAGAGAGGGACACAAATAACTGTCACCTAATACATTCTAATTCTTTGCCTGCTGCTTTGTTTGGGGTTTCTATTAAGATGGTATCATGTGAAATAATAATAGCTTTAGCTTTACCATTCAGTCCTTATAAGTTGTTTTTCTCCTCTCACTGCTCCGGCTAGGACCCCCACGTAATGGGAAATAGAAGTGATGACAGTCTGGTCTTGATGATTTGAAAGGAACTGTTTTTAATTTTTCATTCTTAAATATGATACTTGCCAAAAGTTTTTTATAAACACCCTTTATTCAGATTCAGGAAGTTCCCTGGGAGTTTTTAATCATAAACAGAAGTTGAATTCCCTAAAATGCTTTTTCTGCATCTGTTGCAATAATCATAACTTTTTCCTATAATCTGTTTGTGTGGTGATGACATTTATAGGTTCCCTAATGCTGAACCAGAGTTCTGTTCCTGGAATATACCCAATTATGCACAACTTCAAATGGAGCCTCAGAAATGCCATCCTTACTTTGTCCTCCCGCCATCCCCTGGCAGCCCCAGCCCCTGTACCCCACAGCCCCTCCCCTCCTCGTCCCCTGTCCTCTGCCCCTGCTCCCCTAGGAGCAAACCCCACTTGGCCAAGCAGTGCCCCGAGCCCTCTCTCTGGCGGCCCAGGGCTCTGCTCACACTCTCAGGTCATGGCTAGGCTAGCTGCCTCCCCTGCTCCCCCAGAGCCCGGCTGCTCAGCCCCAGACCCACCTTCTCTTTCAGAATCACAGCAACTCTGACGTAGTCTCCATCAACTGCGACGTGAGGCTGGCCCCCAACCAGGAAATCAATTTCCGTCTGCTGGGGAACCTGTGGTTGAGGTCCCTAAAGGCAGTAAGTAAAGCACCTGGGCGAGACTGGAAGGAAGAAGTGGGAGGAGGGGGTGCCGGGAGCCTCCCACCTGGGGAGGGCCAGCTTCGATGAGGCCTCTGCTTCTACAGCTCAAGTACAGGTTGATGAGGATTGCAGTCAATGCCGGCTTGCAGAGGCAGTTCCACAGTCCTTTCATCTTCCGCGAGGAGGACCCCAGTCGCCAGGTGAGCCCCGGGGCCCTGCAGACGTGGGCTGGGCCAGGCCGGCTCAGGAAGGGGTTGCCCTTGCCCTGAGTTCCCTGCACCCTCTGCCCGTGTCTGCTCCTGCAGCGGAGCAATGGGCAGAGCTGCCAGAGGTTAGGGCAGCAGCAGAGCGGGACAAAGCAAGACACATAGGCCATAAGGGGCAAAAGCAGGGAGAAGGCTGGAAGAAGATATTCACCCCCGGCCTCGGGACACCCGGCTCTGCACCACAGCAGCCCAGTGGAGGCAGAGAAAGGCGGGGAGCCTGTGTATTTTGCACTAGAGGAAACTGAAACTGGAGCCCAGGCCAGCTTGCCTCAGGGTGGCCCGTGGGCAGCTGGCAGCCTAGAAGGACCATCCCACCCCCTCCTTCCCATCCATTCGCACCTCAAATCTAATGATATGCACGTGACGTGTGCTCTAGAAGTCTGGCGTGAACTGAATCTGTGAAGACCAATGGTATGAGATGTCTTAGTCCTGGGACTCTTTCTGAACTGGGTAAAACCAGACTGTTGCAGGCCAGACAGGATTGAATCAGGGTCCAGGAGAGGGGTGAGGCTCTGTGGACTGCTCTCCTGGGAATAGAGAACTTGAGTCTTGAAGAAAAGCCCAGTCCTCTTTCCACAGGCAGAGGGGCATGGGCCACTGCTGCCCTCCACTGGCCACATCCCTGAACCGCAGCGGGGCTCCAGGGGGTTTTCCAGTGTCAGAGGCGGGGTTAAGCCCCAGCCCCACCCAGGAGGCGCTGGAGAGCAAAATAGGCATGGTCAGGAAGCCAGACCTTAATAAAACACACCAATGCCCATCACCAGCAGGGTCGGGGTATGCAGGCAGAGGGGTAGCAGGTACGGAGCCCAGAAGCAGCACTGGGGGACCCACCTAAGGAGCAGTTTTATTTGCTCATTCATTCAGCCTTTGTCAAGTGCTCCTCCTATGACTCAGGCCCTCCAGGGGTACAGAGATGAATCAGGCAGACCAGGGGACGAGGACAATAAAGCATGGGTGCAATCTGGGGGTGAGCACAGGGGTTGGTCAGAGTGAGGGATGTCAGTCCACCTGAACTGAATATTAAGAGAGATGCTGGAATTTTCCAGGCAACCAAGGGAGAAGAGGCGTGGTACAGGCGCCCCCCCGCCCCCAACACAAATTACCCCTCTCTCCACACTAGGTTGTGTGTTTTAAGTGAATTCTCTTTCTCCTCCCACTCCCACCTCTCCCCAAACAGTCCCTCTTAGACTCTCTGGATGCCTCACTTCTCTTTTAGAATCCAGCTACCCAAAGGTAGGCCCTGCCAGCTTGGCTCTGCGCTCGGTGTCAGAGTGGGAAGGCCAAGCAAGGTCCCAGCCTTCAGGGAGGAAAGAGAACATATAAGGGACCTGCCACTTTTTGAGCCCTAATTTTGTACCGGGCACTGTAACAGACCCTGCATGGGCTATCTTGCTGCCTGCTCACAGTACTGTGAGGGATGTGGAAACTGAGGCTGTGTGAGAGAAGGCAGAAGGGGCAGAGTGACTTGCCTCAAGTTGAGCAGTGAGTCGGTGGCCAAGCCAGGGCTCCACCCTGCTGTTGCAGGGGCTCATTCAGTCATTCAGCATGCAGACTGAGCTCCTCCTCTGTCCCAGGACTGCTCCAGGCCCTGAGGACAGAGCAGTGGACACGACAGATAGAGCCCCTGCTCTCCTAGAGCTGACATTCTAGGCAGGATGACAGCAATAAACATAAAAATACACAATGTCAAGAGTTGATAAGTTCTGCCCAGAAAAACACAGGTGCATAAGGATGGCGACTGCTGTTTTATACCGGGAGATCGGAAAAGCCTCCCCAGTAAAGCCATGCTCAGATGGAGAGCATGCGGACTATTGTTTTTCTAATGTAACAAGACCCTGCTTAATGAAATCAAAGTTGGTGGTACAGGCGAGGGCTGTGGGGGCTCAAAGGAAGGGGGTGCTAGGGCTGCAGTGGGGGGCGGGGTGCTGGTGAGCAGTGATCGCACCTCTCGCCTGACTAGGGACTCACTCTGTCCCCCTCGAAGCCTCTCATCCATCCCAGGGGGACAGCAGAGCAGGAGGGCTGGCCCCATTTTACAGTTGGGGAAACCGAGTTCCATACAGGGGTGTCACATGGGGTCTGTGGGAAAGCCTTGCAGGCAGAGGGAAGAGCAATGCCAAGGGCGTGGATTTGGTGTGTTGGAGGCCAGGTGGCTGAAGCGCTGGACTAGGCAGCAAGGGAGAGAGCAGGAGATGAGGTCAGTGTGGTCCGCAGGGCCAGAGTGTAGGGCCTTGCAGGCCGGGGCAAGGACTCTCTTCTTCACACCAAGTGAGATGTGAAGACACGGGGGCTCTGAGCAGCTGCCTTCTGCTGTCTGCCATGCAGAGAACAGACTGCTGGGGGCGAGGCAGAAGCAGGGAGCAGTTAGGCGACTATCGCAATCTCCAGACGGTGCTGGAGTGCGCGTGGGTGTGCAAGTAAGTCAGTGACAAATACAAGGTTTCTGACCCGAACAACAGCAAGAAAGGACGATGCTGCCCTTTGCTTTGATGGGAGAGACACTGAAGGAACAGGTCTGACGGTGAGTAGTGGGATCAAGAGTTTGTTCCGGTACCTGGTAAAGACGGCAGGCGGGCCAAGCAGACGGTCGGATACGAGTCTGGAGTTCAGTGGAGAGTTCAGGCAGAAGGAAGATACACGGAGTGGTCAGCACGTGGGTGGTTAAAGCCCTAGACAGCGTGGGTTCACCCAGGGCTGCAAGGGGCTTTCACGGCCCCGGAGGCTTTTCCCTCAGGGCCCCTTCCTCCATCAAAAAATTTTAATTATTATTTTATGACTATGTTCATATAAAGACAAATAGGATCCAGACAAGATTATATTTGTTTTTTTCTTCTAATTTTAAAAGAAATTAGGACATTTTCATGGGCCCCTAAAAGCGCTATGGGCCCTGGGTGCTGTGCCCACTGTGCCTACTGGGTTGGCGGCCCTGAGCTCACCAGGGAGTGAACTGCAGATAACGAAGAGGTCCAAGGACGGAACCAGGGGACACACCAACGTTTAGAAGTTTGGGAGATGGTGAGGAGGCAGCAAAGACAAGAAAGAGGAGCCCACGTGGTAGGAGGAGGATCCAGGGAGAGCAGACCAGAGCGGCCTGAGGCCAAAGGCAGAAAGTGTCTCAAAGAGGAGGTGGGACCTTCTGGGTCACTTAACTCTGGTGTCCACTGTGCCGAACCTGGAGCTCTGAGACCCCTGTGGGCTGGCTGCCACCCATCCCTGCAGCATCTCCCAGAGGGAGGGCAGGCAGCTCTCCCATTAAGTTCCAGCTCTATACTGCCCTCCAGCCCTGCCCCCCCCCCCCCCCCCAGAACAGCAGTGCTGTTGACCTCGCCCCACCTCTCCCCCTGCAGATCACGTTTGAGATCTCCAAGCAAGAAGACTCGCAGATCCCCATCTGGATCATTGTCGGCAGCACACTGGGGGGCCTCCTGCTGCTGGCCCTGCTGGTCCTGGCGCTATGGAAGGTGAGGGCACCCTGGGATGGGGGTGGGGGGGACATCCTGGATTGTTGCCCAAGCCTGGGGCTCCAGCCTCTAGACTCTATGGCCAGTCCCCACATTCTCCTCCCCATGGGAGAGGGTACCCACCCAGCCTCTTCCCCAGAACCTGCCTGCTGCCCTCACCACGGCAGGCAGATTGGCTAGGGCCACCAGAGGGCACTCAACCTATGGCTCCAACCCTCTTGTGAGTCCCTTTGAGAACCTGAGGAAAGCTAGGGTTCCTCTTATCAGAAAAAAAGTACAGACAACCACAAAATTTCTCCAGCAAAGTCAGTCTGTTAACAAACCCCCTAGAGCCCTTCTCTGTCTCAGCCTCCTCCTGTTACAGATACAGTGAGGGAGGCCCAGAGAGGAATGTTGACTGGGGCAGGGTCACACAGCATGACTTCCTGTCTCCTGCCCCGGGGCTCCATCCACCCCATTCCAGGGTCCCCTCACCAACTCAAATGGCCACTGTGAGGCCCACAGGGTAGTTGGGAGATGGGGTGGGCAGTTCTCAGCAGGAGCTGGGGTATTCCCGGAAGCCTTCGGCAGGAAAGAGCCTGAGGAGGCTTAGTGGAGGACAAGCAGGGAGGGAGACAGGACTTGTCCACCCCACCCACCCCTGAGGCTTCTGCCTTTGCCTCCCCACAGCTCGGCTTTTTTAAAAGTGCCAAGCGTAGGAGGGAGCCCAGCCTGGACTCCACCCCCAAAGTGCTGGAGTGAGGCTCCTGAGGAGGCTGCGAGTCGATGGGGGCCAAGACACCCATCCAGGTGGTGTACAGGCCCAGGCCGGTGGCCCCACCGAGCTGGGGCGGAGAGGACGCCAGCTCGCTTTGCACTTGACCTCATCTCCTGAGAGAGGAACCTGCTCCCTCTGGAACTCACGCCAGTTTTAAGAGGGACTGCCCTACCGGAGACCAAGACACCTCCAATACAGATCCCTAGGGACTTAAAGGGACGCCCCCTTCCCTCCCCAAGGCACAACCCACAGCCTCCCCCAGGCTCTATGGGGGCATTAGCTGCCCCACCACTAAGGTGCTAGGAATTCCTAATCATTCCCATCCACAGAAGAAATCTAGAGAGGAGACTGCAAACTGCAAACCCACTCTGCACACTCCAGGCCTCTAGATCCAAAAGGACCCAACGGGACAGCAGATCGAATTCCGCACTGTCCTTCCACCCCCTCACTGCCAATGGCTCCCGAGTCATGCCCTCCTTCCCCAGAACAGAAGATAGGTCCCCGGAGCTTCCCATGAATGAGCCCAAGCCCAACGGCTTAGTAGTGACAGCTGCTGGCCAGGGATGAAGAGAGACTCTGGGACCTGGGACCTGGAGACTATGACTGACGAGCAACGGGGACCCAGGATACGGGGCACCCTCCCGGAGATGGAAGCCGATGGACTCTCCACCCCCTTGCGTTCCCACGGACCGGCACTCACACTCCCCAGGCCCTGCCCTTCCCCTCGGCTGCCGCCCCTCCGGCACTTCTGTTCTTAGGTACCTCGCGGAGGCCTGTGGATGACGCAATCCCTGGGGCTGCGCATTCCCTCCTCATCTTCCCGCTCAGCCGGCCTGCCCAACGCGCTGGCCTGGCTGCAGGCGGGGCAGCAGGGGTAGGGGTGGGGAGCCTTCCCTCCCTGCGTCCCCCACCTCCCTACACACACACAGCCTCCGCCCACCCGCGCACAGAAGGGCTCCGCCGGCACTGCTGAGGGGTCCTCTCTGGAACGCACTGAATAAAGCCGGTGCAGGAACCCCCAAGCCTGTGCAACCTAGGTGGCAAACATCTGATCCCCCGGCCTATGGGACAAGTGGTACCACAATGACGGAGGCCCGAGGACAAGAGGCACACCTGGTGCCCAGCCGAGTAATTTATGCCTTAACCTTGTTTTGAGGTAGAAATGAAAGGGGAACACATCAAAGGCATCTGTCCCCCTGTTACATAGAACGACCTTTACTGTCGTAAATATTTTTAAGAAGTTTTTTTTAAATACAGTGTTTAAAAACAACCAAGGCGCCGACATCCCATTCTGTGGGGACAGCATTCCTAACGAGCACTCTTTCCCTAAAGGAGAGGAGGTGGATGTCAGGCTCTCTGCATCCTTCCTAGCATCTCTAAAGGGTGGGAAGGGACTTGTCCACCATCTTCTCCCTACAACATCCCCTCCAAGTGGCCGCCTGGCCTTGGATGGATGTCCCCAGTGAGGCAGCACTCCCTCCCTCCCAACGCCACTCATTCCCTCTTTGGCCAGTTTGGATGGTTGAAACCCACATGTCACTGTAGCTTCTACCCCTTAGTTCCAGGTCCTTCCTCTCAGGCCTCCCAGACTTCTCCAGGCGAGCATTTCAGTGCTGATCTTCCCACAGCCTGACTGCAAGTTTCTTCACTTTGACACACAGGCTGCTCTTAAACTAGATTGTCTCCACTCTATTTTTGTGCCACTGGAATCCCAGGAAGCCAGAAGCAGAACCTTAGAAATTATTTGATCTTGTTGCCCTATAGATGAGGACACTCAGAATCAAAGAAGTTAAGAGATAGCCCTAGGTTCCACAGCAAAATCAAGACTAATCCCAGGGCTGCTCTCTCTCAAGCCAGACCTTCCTCCTAGCCCAGGCTCAGAAGAGCTTAGTGAAAGAGCAGAAGAATTGATACAAAGTAACTCTTTACAGGAATATTTTTGCTCAAATGGTGAAACCAAATCAGAAGGAAACGTGTGAAAATCCTACTTCGAGCCATTGCCTTCATGAACGGAGTAAGCCGGCTGATGGAGAACCACGGAGCCCACACTCAAAAGTGCGCCGTTTGGCTTCACACCGAGTCCTCTGTCGAATGCCATCAACCCTGAGAGAATGCCTCTATGTGAGATCTTACTTTTAGAGATTGGCATTCACATTTTTTAAAACTGACATGTGCAACCACACTGCAGGCCAAACAAAATGTGTCTGCAGGTCAGATGCAGCACAGAGGTCGCCAAATTGCACCTCTGGACTCAGAGGCAGCCTTTACCCCGGCACTCCACAGCCCCTCCGTGCCCTCCCCCAGCCCTGTACCAAGAACAACTAACTGGTCAAAAGGTGGGGGAGATGGGAGTCTTGTATCCTCGAGGCCTTCAGCCCTTGCATTGTGTCTCTCTTTCTCTTACCAATCCTCTCTTACTGAATTTATTTGCTCTGGGGTGTAACTGTCCGAGACTGGCCTTAAGAGTGCCTGGTGGGGCAAGCAGAGAAGATGCATTCTATAGAGGGTAAAGCCTCATGCTAGAGCAATGTTTGCCAGGCCTGGCTGCACACTAGAATCACCTGGGAGCTTTAAAAGACACCTATGCAAGGGCCCCACCTCAGGGATTCAGATTTAATTGGTTGGAAGGGGGCTAGGACATCCTTTTTGTTTCGGAGTTCCCCTGGTGACTGTAATGTGACAGTTGAGGTCAACAGGGAGGTGAATGGATATAGGCCAGAAAACCAACAAGGGGTGAACATGCATAGGGAGCTTCTGTGAGGAGTAATGGAAGTGTGCTGTTGTTCAAGTTCACTCAGCTCCAGCCTGGAGTCTGGAAGACTCTGTCCTTCCAGCGAGTATCCAGAGTAAGATTTGCTGCAGGAGATCTCACCCAGCTTCACCCTCCAAGGGGGCTCTTGGAGGAGTTGGGCACCTTGCTGTTGTCTAGGAAGGGAGATGAGCAGCAGTCTCTGAAACAGTTTTGTCATTTAATGGCAAGCAGCCCAAAATGCAACCTCATATCAACATTAAAACTCACATTGTGGTTTACAAATGGATGTTATTAAAAATGTTCTCTCTGAGAGTTAAGAACAATTATTTATGATGGAGCTAAGGACTGAACTCAAGAATGTTAATATGAAGTGTAATCAACTTAAAAATGGTTCGGTTTTTTAAAAGCATTATTGGCCCATCCTAGACACTGCTCTAAATGTGCTGCTTTGACTTCCAGTTGGTCCCATGATGCTTAAGCAAGTCTGCAGCCAACAGGTGCACAAGGTCTGACTCTTGTAACCAAATTACCAACAGAAGGTGGTTTTAGAATTTGGTCCATGGATTGTCAATGTCTCTTAAGTTCTAGGCTCACTGTCTAGTAGAGGAGAAAGATCTCCAACGACGAGTTGTGAAATGAGATGTGCAAGATGTCCTGCGTGGATTCTAACATGGTGAGACCCCATATGGGATGGGGCCAGGCCCTCAGAGAAGATACCAAAGCCAAAGGGCAGACATGGGGTAGATTCGAGAGACCTCAGGCCCTTGTGTACAGGATTCTGCGGGAAGTGGACATCAATTATGGTGTCCCTCAGTTCCAGACAGCTGAGAGCTGGAAAGGAGAAATCCATGCAAGAGTGCCACTTCTTTCTGGCATTATGTGGTGTGGGCATGCAAGCTTGGAAGCTGAATTCTGCCTCTTAAAGGACATTAGCCATCCAGAGCTGAGCTTCTCCAAGTGGGGTCCCAGAGCTGGTTCCATCAGAACCATAGACTAAGTTCCATCCCAGGCCTCACAGATCTGACTTCTACAAGGTAATTCTAATCACATTAAACTAAGAGAACCAGCAAGCTAGAGTTATAATCTTCTGTTATTCTCTAAACTTCAAAGTCAGGTTCTTAAACAGTGCAGCCTTTCTCAGCTGTCCTTGGGCCTATCTTGGTGGCAGCAGTCATCAGCAAAAACCCCCAAAGGGTGTTCTTCCAGTGCAAACAGTGGGGTTTCTGGGGTTTCCTCTTGTTCTGGAAGATGGTATTTCTTAACAAGACACGTATCAGGTGGAAGGGGCAAAGTGCTAACATGAGCACAACAGAGGCGGGGACAACTGCCTGGGGAAATGTGGCAGAGCTTCTGGGAGAACTCACCTTTCCCAGAGGGCTTTACAAGACAAGTTGCTACCTCCATCGGTATTCAAGAGCTGTTAGTGTCAGAACTCTCCCAAGATAAGACTCTAGACTTGAGTCAGTCTCCCTGGCTTCAAGCCCCAAGAGCCAAGCAGCCTGTGATACAGACAGCTGGCTTAATCATTACCCTTTGCTGGCACAATGACTCACTGCAACCACGCCTCGCCCCACGCAAGAAGTGGCCAGGTCTCTCTACCAGCAGATGTGCCCTGCGTGACTTGACTTCATACAGCCATTAGTTCATGCTTCCATTTTCATTCAACACCACACTGGCCTTTGTTTTTACCTTCAACTGAAGGTAGTGCCAACACTTTATTCCACACTACTTCTTATGATTAACAATAAATCCCCCAAATTACCCTGATATTAGTATTAACATCAACCAGCCTCCTCTCAAAGGGCAGTCAAGCTTAATCGACCACATTAAAATCTTCAGAGTGCTTTTGTGTCACTGTTTATTCTATTAACTTTGACACCACACTAAAGTAGGACAGCATGTTCCAAAACAGAAACTGAAACAGGAACAGAAGAACTTTGCTGGTTTAGCGTGAAAAGAGGGTTAGAGGCCTGGTACCTGGGCTCGGAAACTCTTCAATAAGATACACGTTAAAATGTACCTAGCAAATTCAGCTCAAAGTAGCATCTGAGCAGAAAAATCTTCTTTTAAAAAAGGAGGGGGCACACTCCCTCATGGACTGATCCTCTCTAACCAGTCTTGCATGTTCTTTGTTCTTTCTCCCTGGTTCTACATGAAAAAAATGACAAGTAGCCACTCAAATGATGTTTTCTGAAATGTTTTCAGAAGGTGGCCCAAGCCAGAGTCAAAAAGTAACATAAACTTTTGTTTGGGGAATAAAAATAAAAATGAGGAAAAATAGAAAATCAGATTTCAAATAGGGACATCTAGCTGGATGAAAGGCTTATCAAAAGCAGGGACCATCTTTCTTATTTTTGTATGCATATCCCTGGTATAGTGCCTGACACACAATAAGTGCTCAATAAATGCTAATTTCTAAGAGTTTGTTTCCATCGGTTGAGGCAGGAGCAAACCTGAGTCCTGCTCTTGGAATGGACTGAGCACACCAAATTTACAAAGCACAGGCAAATTAGAAAATACAATTTTGTCTAAGCTTGCCAACAAGCTAAGATTTTCTGAACCACCTGAAATTTGATCTCATACCAAAATTTTCTAGATCACGTATCTGATGAAATATATTACTGCCAGTATTTTCCTTAGTCTGGTCATCTGTTACTTTTTTTTTTTTTCGGAGGAAGATTAGCCCTGAGCTAACATCAGCTGCCAATCCTCCTCTTTTTGCTGAGGAAGGCTGGCCCTGAGCTAACATCCATGCCCATCTTCCTCTACTTCATATGTGGGACGCCTACCACAGCATGGCTTGCCAAGCGGTGCCATGTCTGCACCCGAGATCTGAACTGGCAACCCCAGGCCGCCGAAGCGGAATGTGCGCACTTAACCGCTGCGCCACCGGGCCTACCCCATCTGTTACTTTAATACAGCAGACATTACTTGAAACACAGGGGGGAAAAAATGAGTTCGAATTTGAATGATTTCTGCAGTCCAGCTGGTCATTGCTGTCAGGCACAGATCAGGCAGAGATGCTAAGATGAGCTTCTCTGGTACCGGCATGAGAGTCTACCCCGGGCTCTGACACTTAGTCCTCGTGTGACCTTGGATGGACAAGTCACTTCTTTCTAGGCCTGGATCCTCAACTATAAAGTGAGAGAGTTGCACTAAATGATTTTTCACATCTCTATAAAGGCACTGGAGTGGCTCCCTAAATCTAAATTTGAAAATAAACATGTGCCAAGGATGTGCTCCAACACCACTATATTTATACTCTTCTGGTAATGTTAACCAATGTGATTGGGTAAAAGAAAGAAATATGAGGTATGAATACCGGATATGAGAGGGCAAAATTATCATTACTTGTAAATGATGATTAGTGTATCTGGGACATCCAAAATAAAGAACTGAAAAATTATTTTTTTAAAAAAAGCAAATCCATTAAAATGCCTATGTGAAAGCATTAACATTTAGAAGTATAGAGGCTGGCCCCATGGCCGAGGGGTTAGGTTCGCGCGCTCCGCTGCAGGCGGCCGGGTGTTTCATTGGTTCAAATCCTGGGCGCAGACATGGCACTGCTCATCAAACCCGCTGAGGCGGCATCCCACATGCCACAACTAGAAGGACCCACAACAAAGAATATACAACTATGTACCGGGGGGCTTTGGAGAGAAAAAGGAAAAAAATAAAATCTTTTTTAAAAAAACAAAAAAAAACATTTAGAAGTATATATAATGGAAGCAAAGCTACTATCTACAATATAAACAAACAAAAAACCAAATGATAATAAAAGAAAGATATTTGCAAGAACTTCATTTAAAAAAACTTTAAAAATCTCTGGACAGAGACATAAAACTTCACTAAATGAGAATATCTTCCTTTTGGATAAAAAGGCTCCGACTTCAGAGATGCCAAGTCTCCCCAAATTAATCTACTAATTCAATGCTACAGAAAATAATCTTTCGATAAGATAAAATGATACCAAAGTTCATCTGGAAAAATAAACATACAATAATGAAAACAATGATCTACGGCCCAAAAAACACAGATGAAAATATTCGCCCCACAACTACTTAACATTTACCAGGCACTTCATTATGTGTCAGGCACTATCTTAAACATTTTAATTCTCTTATTTACTCATTACAGTCCAAATTAGATAATACTATTGTCTCAATTTATAGAAACTGAGGCTTGGATAGAAAACTTGCCCAGTCACAGAGCTAATAAGTGATAGAGCCAAGGTCACAGAACTAATAAGCGATAGAGCCTAGACAATATTCCCCAGAGCTCCACAATGCCAGATCAACAGAACAGAACAGAGAACCCAGAAAAAGATGCAATTACATTATGGGAATCTAGTTTATTATTCAAAATCATTAGAAAATAATTAAGGGAGTCTTTGGCTAGCTGGATTCTTACATCAAAATAACTTCCAGGAAGATAAAAGATTTAAATCGAAGAAGAGGAGGAGGAGAAAAAAAGGAAGAGGAAGGAAAAGAGAAGTGGGAGAGAAAAGCCACAAAAGCACGAGGAGAAAACATGGGTAAAAAAGATTTATGATCTTGGAATGGAGACAGCTTTACAAGAAAGAAACAAAACTCAGCAGATACAAAAAGTACGATATTTAAAGACAAAAAACAAACTACAAACTGACATAAGACAGAGAAAATTTGCTTAAACTCTCAAAGCATTTCTAACAAGTAGTAAGCAAAAGACCACAACCCGAAAGCAAACAAAAGAAATTCTAAAGGTCAGCAAATAGATGAAAGTGTCGACCTCATTCATAATAAAGGAATACAAATCAAAACCATGAAATACTATTTTCCATCAATCAGCTTGGCAAAAACTAAGAGATTAGGAAATATCAGATGTCAATAATGGTGTCAGGAGATGGAAGGCAACTGGATAACCTCTAGCAAGATTTTAAATCCTGAGTCACTAAACTGGAAGTTCTAGTGCGAGGAATGAATTTGTTCCATGAATATAGTATGTAAGGATGTTCACCGAGCATTATTTGGAATATCAAGAAACTGAAAACCTAAAAGTCCTGCCATAGGTCTGGTTAAATATATTTGAAGTCCATCCATAGAATTAAATGCTATGGAATTGTTTTAAAAAAAAGGCAACATATACCACATTGAAAAAATGTCTAAGATATATTCAATGAAAAAGACAAAATGCAGAATAGTGTAGAAAAGGTAAAAGTCCATTTGCATCTTTAAAAAATGAAAAGGAGAAAAAATACATATATGCACAGAAAAATTCTGGGAAGCTACTCCAAAAATAGTAACATGACCACCTTCTGAAGAGTCCTGGCGGGAGGCAGGGAGAGATGGGAAGGGAACTTTTTCTTCACTATTTGAATTTTTCTTTACTAGCTGAATTTTTTCCCCATGCACAAGTATAACTTTGACAACTTTTTAAAATGAACTCAACAAAAGATCATCTCAACTAAGGCACACTGAACAATAAAGACACAAACTTCAAGGTAGTTTTTTTTCAAACATTTACTGAACACAAACACCATTTTTTCCTTTTACACAGCAATATTGTTAGTTTCGAATTAGCTGGGCTATTAGGACTGTCAATTGCCACGAAATTAAAAATGATTCTACATGTCAAACTGAAGTAGAAAATGTCATGCAATATATAAATCACTAATAGACCTCTGGTGCAGTCAGCAAGTTTACTATGTTCATTAAAGTCACGTAAATGGTTTGACGAAAGTGCACACTAGAATGACATCACTGGCTTGTTATAAATCACAGTGAATTACTAGAATACAACAATGTAGTTCCTCTACATGGAGGATCGCAGGATGGGGTGAATATTATAAAGGATAGGATCTTTTCAACATGTTAGGCCACTCAGATTTTACTCCTCAACTATGTACCTCTGAAAAGACTGGTTAGCAAAGTTGAGGTTTTTCCCCTCATCTTTTCTCCTCTACCAATTACTAAGCAACAACAAAAAAAGCCATGCACAGATTTTATACACCTGATTGAAAAATAGATACAAACCCTTGTTCGCTTCACCACCCGGCAAAGCTTGCATCTTCGCTCCTTCATTTTTCTGATTAGGCCACTCTCACATGACTCGCCCCCAAATGAAAAGCTGCTAATAATTCAGCAATACTCACCCCTGCACACACATCAAGATACACTCCCCATAACCATCAAGTCCATATCCATTCCCTACACATTAACACAAATGAGCACACGACAAACCAGGGACTAGAGACATTTACTTTACAGTTTTAAAAATTAATATATCTACCACTATTATCAGAATAGTAATTATTTCAGATCCCATATTTGGGGGAGGGGATGCTGTACAACTCATCCCATCTGAAGATTTAGGCAAGTCTGCCAGAAATGTATGAGAAAGCCCTGCAATGTGCCATACCCGGTTAGAAGCTTTCTACTTTCCAGAGAGGGTGTCCAAAGCAGAGCTGTGCATTTTCAGAATAGGAATGAACACACAGCTTAAAATATTATGGACTACTAACTTTTCATAGAGCAAAAGGCAGAGTTTCCTTTAACCCATTTTAATGTTATGGTATAGTCAGGGAGGAAAAGAGAATAGTTATTTGTACATTGATACATCTGATTAGCCTGGAAAGGAGCATTTAAGCTTTTTACAGAAAAGCTACCATAAAAAAAACAAGTCCTTTATACTTTTATCCATTTAACTCACTAGTTCAATCACTGGCTGCTTCTCAAACCAGCAAACTGTAATTCAAGGTCCAGCAACTCACTCCTCACCCTGCCCCATTCCAAAAAAAAGCTCCTGCTTAAATAATCCAAAATGGTCTTATTCATAAAGTAGCTGCCTCAGCTGCAGTGGAGAGTGGTGACAGGGTGTTGTTCCCTTGAGATTTTCATTTTCAAAAACACTTGCCAAATGCAGAGCTGATACTTACGGAGCTGCTGCCCCAAAATCATATTTTACTTCAAACAATGCTATCATACCTACCTAAGTTTCTCATAATTACCAGTTATTAATCAACTATTATTACAATGAAATAAAGCCCTTCAAGTTCCCACAGCAAAGAACCTTAAGGTAGCTGGTCTGCGGCCTACTAGAGCGATCCAGGGGAGACTGAAAAAAAGCAGGTTTTGTCCGAATTCTTACGTCAAAAATTTCCCCCTCTCTTATCAATTGAGAGGATGGATTTGCTGCGCATTCCTTGAGTTAGTTACCTAAAGTCAAGAGTTCAATTTCATCAACTCTATTAAAACCATACACCCACTTAAGTTTCACATGGTTTGCCCAGGCCATATTCATCCATCTGGGCCTTTAGTTCAACTAAATTTGACAATTACTGAGCAAGACAAGTTTTGATTGACTTCGTAACATTATCAAGGAAAACTTACAATCCAAAGCGTAATTCTACCAATAATAAACATAAAACGACAAAAGTGGCTGGAAAAGGGAGACAGCCTAGAGTTCTCAGAGCTGAGATACAGAACTATCACCTTTCTTACCTATTTATTTTCCTTAAAAAAAACAAAAAACTTAAGCTTGGGAAGGGCTTGGCTGAACATATTTTAAAATAATTCTACCAAAAACAAATAAAAGAACAGGCATGTGGATCACTTGTTTCAAGAATGGTTTTATACAGGTGTTTCACAATACATATTTGGATTTATTTTACAAGACAAAACGAGATCCTTAGCAATATAACACACAATGAACCACTATACTACAGCAAAAAAACCCCAAAAACCTGTTACCATTAGCAGAGTTCATAGAGTTCATAGTTTACTTCACTATCTTCAAATTCTTTCTCCAGCTCTGTCAGCATTTCAATCAGCAGTTCTACTGTCTCCATCCCCCTTCTCAAAAACACTGTCATTGAATTTTGATATCTGAATATGTACATATAATCATTATCCTCATTTTATAAATAAGTAACATCTAAAATAGTGCCGGTCCTGGGTAGCCAAAGGGATGAAATGGGTTTTAAAACATGCAACATTATCTGGTATTTTAAGTTTTGGTGTTCAAAAATCATATTCATTAATAATGGAAGCAACTGAATCCCCAGTATCATAGCCATTCCTCAGACTCTCACATCAGCAGGCCTTGAAGTCTGAAAAATACAGGCTTTGATCTGAGCTGTGGGAAGGGCATGATTCACCCACCTTGAGGACGAGCATTTTCTCTTTCAGGCCATGAGCTGCCAAGGGCAAGGTACAGTATTTCCTTGATTCACACCAGGAGGATCAAGGCCAGCAATTTCAAATTAGGGCTCATTCAAATACCTCCCTTTAAACCAACCTAAAAATGTTCCTTGTAAAAATCTCAGGTTAGGAAAACAAAAATATATTACCAGACAAAATTTACCATCAAAACATTCCTAACAAAAGCAAGAAGACACACAAAGTATAATACCTACAGTAGCTGTTAAAGAATCTTGCATTCTTGGGGGAAGAAGTTTTTAAAGTTCCTCCTTCCATTCCCTCCCACCCTTCAAAGTACTTCATTTTGTGGGGCATCGCTATTTTATTTAAGGCCCTAGGTGCTGATTTTGGCTTGGTCATTATGTTTTATACTGATCCAACTGCAACCTTTCTCTTATACTTCACAAAGTAATATCCATACATAAAGTGTTAACTGAAACCTTACAAGTTTTTTTTTAGTTTATATCTGATGTTACTACATCATTATAATGCTTTTCATTGAAGAAAAAAAAGCTGCAGGTCTTCACTTACAGTACCATGCACTATGAGTAGCTAAGGCATTCATTTGGCACTAGAGAGAAAAATACAGATATAGCTAATTTTACTTTATCATTTTTAACATCAATAGAAATGTGTGTACCCTTTACTTGAATTTCTGTGATGCTTAAAAGATAATCACAGAATGCTTTATCTGACAGTTAAAATATTGCCATTAAAACAAAACAAACATAAAGGCCTCTGTACAGCCTGTAGGAATAAGTGATATTTTCGTGGTTGAAAAATATGCAGCTCTCAGAAATACCTTTCAAAGTGGCATTGAGAATTATTTTCATCATCAAAAACATTTCATTTCCCATACCACACTAGTGATTTTTCTTATCACGAACTAAGAAAAGAAAGTGAAAAACATCCTGGTTCCTTTTCATCTGTCACTAACACCTTATTAGGGAGGCACAAATAATGACCTCTGGAAAAGTAGTTTCCAAATTTTAAGATACCACACAGAAGGAAAGGGAAACGAGAACAAAAATTAGAATGTATAACTATACTGTGACAATTTGTTTCCTAAGAAAACACAGCATTCATAATTTTCTGTGAGCTGACTCAAATGCAGACTGCTGCAATTTAGATAAATTACATTAAAACAGAGACTGCAAAGACCTTTAGCAGTCAAGCTAACAGCAAATAGTCCATTGATATTCTCTGAAAAGTTGCTTTCAGACCATTACTATTGTGTATATACCACCCAGCATAATGCAACAATTTCAATGGATTTCACTTTATCAATTTGTGACTAGTATTAAATTAGCCCATTTTTCAGGTAAATCTGTAGCTCTATTTTTAAATCCTCCTGATGTCATAACGTGTGGCATCACTGCACATAAATAATCCAAGAGTGAACATGACCTGCAGCAGTTTGGCATGTGCAGAACACCCGGGGATCCCATTACTCTCAACGTCCCTTTTTAGTTGTTTTTCTTCACAAAATCCTCAAAACTGCTGCAAGGAGAACACGCTGCACGGAGAACACGCTGACACAGGCTTAAGAGAAATACTTTCGTAGGCAATTTTTTAAAACATTATTAACTTCAAATCATAAATGTCCCTGTTACATAAACAAAACATTTTATAAGCATTCCTCAAAAAAAAGAAAGGAAAATAGTTAAGGGACCAGTATCCGAACACCTTAGATTATAGTTACACCTAAACAATGTGGCTTTGTTTAAAGTGTATTTGAAATCAATACCATATGAAGCAAGAAGACCAATTACAGAACTAAGGATGGGGAGGGAGGAAAGGTAGTGGAAAGAAAAGTAGAATTTATGAACACATAATTCTATTGTCTGTGATTAAAGTCCTTTACTTTTTAGCACCACATTAAACGATTTTACATATCCAGTCACTTAATGAAATCCAACAAACTCTT